>NC_051179.1:61216039-61426039 GCF_013339695.2 Rhipicephalus sanguineus
GGTCTACCACGTAAATCTAATGAAACCGTTTTTAGAGCGAACAGCAATTGTCAGCATCGCTATGAATGTTTCAGAGGATGTTTCTCTAGAGGTGCCTTGTTTTCGCGGGAAAACGGGCCCTAGTGTGGAAGATGTGATAGCTTGTGCGGTTAACAAGGACGAGTTGGGTACAGCTAAGGTGGAGGATTTGAAGAGCCTTATTCAGGAATATCTGGATTGTTTTGGGGAAAGGCTCGGAAGGACTCATTTAATACAGCATGACATCGAGCTGACTACGGAGGTCCCTTTTAGCTCCAAGGCGTACCGCATGTCTCCGCGACAGCTAGACCTAATGAAGGCGGAAGTTAAAAGGATGCTTCGCCTTGGCGTGATCAAGGAAGCGTATAGTGACTATTGCTCCCCTTTAATGTTAGTGGAGGTGCCGGGGAAGGATCCACGACCATGCGTCGATTATCGCAAGTTAAATGCGATTACAAAAGACCAGGTCTACCCCTTGCCTAACATCGAGGAAAGGGTGGAGCTTGTAAGCAGGGCTACATACATTTCAACCCTAGATTTAGTAAGGGGATATTGGCAGGTGCCCTTAACAGAACGAGCAAGTCGCTATGCGGCCTTTGTAACGCCTTTCGGGGTTTATCAGCCCGTTACCATGAGCTTTGGCTTGAAAAACGCGCCGTTCTGTTTTTCAAGGTTGATGGATCGGGTACTTGAGGGACTGGAAGAGTTTGCGGTGCCCTATCTGGATGACGTGGCCGTATTTTCAAATGATTGGGAGTCTCATTTGCAGCATACTCGAACGGTTCTTGAAAGGATCAAATGGGCGGGCCTGACTATCAAAGCCGAGAAGTGTCAGTTCGGTCAAGCCCGGGTCACGTATTTAGGACATGAGATAGGACACGGAAAACGGGAACCAATGAAAGCCAAAGTGGCGGCAATAGCTAACTTCCCGAGACCGGTAAACAAAAGGGATGTGCGAGCCTTTCTAGGAATGGCCGGGTATTACCAGCACTATATCCCAAATTACTCGGAGCTCGCCAGCACGTTAATTGACAGTCTCCGAAAACACGAATCGGAAGTGGTCACTTGGAGCGCCGAGAGAGAGGAAGCTTTCCAAAAATTGAAAACAGCTTTGTCTTCACGGCCGGTGCTTGTCGCGCCAGACTTCGGCAGAGAATTCATTCTCCAATGTGACGCTAGCAACCGAGGCCTAGGTGTCGTCCTAGCCCAACTTAACGAAGGAGGTGAGGAGCACCCTGTGCTGTATCTCAGTAGGAAGCTGACTCCACGAGAAGAAGCTTTCAGCACCTCCGAGAAAGAATGTTTGTGCATTGTGTGGGCCATTCAAAAGCTAGGATGCTATATTCAAGGCACAAAATTCACGGTCGAGACTGACCATTGTCCTCTTTCATGGCTGAAGCAAATGTCGAGTAAAAACGGGAGGCTGCTCAGATGGAGCCTCATATTGCAGGAATACAACTTCGAGGTCAAGTACAGAAAAGGAACCCAGAATAAGAATGCCGATGGACTGAGTCGCGGATTTTAGAAGTTAAACACAAGCTTTTTTGTTGTTTTTTTAATGTGTTCGTATCGCTGACTCAGCTGGGCATTGAGCTAACGGTTTTAATTTGCCTTTTCTAGAGCTGACCACCATTGGAGAGAACAATAGAGAGAAAGACAGAGGTAGTATTTGTAAAGCCATGGGGGAGTTATAGCGTCCGGTGGGCGTGTCGCTCGGGCACGCCGACCAGAGTGCGTGTGCTTGTGTTGTGTATCCTAGGGACAAGGCCACAAGCGGCCAAGTGTCTTCATTTACCAGTCCGAGGAGCAACCCCGACTCTTCGGGCGACCTGACAGCTGGCCACCCTTCGGTCGGATCTTCCGGCGGCGGAGGAGTCTGTTGCGTTCCGCCCCCAGGAACTCGGTCGGGACGGGCGCACTCGCGCCCCAGTGGCGGTGTTACGTGACACCAGCTTCGCGGGCTCCGTCCGAGATTTATCGGCGTTTCGGCCCGGGATGCCTGCTCGCCATTTCCTCGCACCCCGCGAGACTGAGACCGCCGCGTCGGTCGTGAAACTGACGGTGCAGGCCACGGCTCTTTCTCCGAATGGTTACGGAGAAGTGTTTGCCTGTACTCGCGCCTCTTCCTTTCGACCGAGTGCCGCTGTGTTCGGGCCCTTTGATCTCAGGGGCTGGCGCCTGGAAGCCGCGGCCTGGTCACGTGAGCGTCATCGTCTTGGAGGGGGAGAGCGTCGACGAGACGACGAGAGTCGACCTCCGGCAGCCAAGGAGAGAAGCTGCTCGGAAAATCGCTTGGATACTCAATCGGGCCTGGGGCCCTTTGTTTCTAATCGCGTAGTTTAATAAAGACCATTAAATAACCTTTAGCGGAGTCCGCAGTCTGATAAATCCCCAACAAGAGGCACAGTTGGAGCAGGGTCAAACCTCCATGTCAAACCTCCCAGACGTGCGCTAGACCCTCTAAAACATTGCGGGCAATCATTTTAGCGCACTATTTGCCCTCCTACAGTAATTCTACCACAACTTTTTTTTTTGCCCTGAGCAGTAATTTCAATGTTACTGTATAGGGAGCGAAACCCTGAAAATATCCCTCAAAAAACATCACTTCACGCAGCGTCTTATTAAGTACTTTTTTTTTTAATTGAATTTGGACTGTGTACTTGTAATCACAGTTTGATCTCCACTGAATTCAAAAACCTATGCGAGAGTTCTCGAAACTGAACGCAAATAGCATTTTTGGTAGAATAAAAGAAAAGAAAACAGCGGCTGCCGTCGTAGGCCTTCTTGAGATGCTGAGCAAACCCAATGACATCATTTCGGTATGCCGCGTCGACTGCGCCAGCAGCACTGTTAAAGCGTGGCCTCCGCGATTATATCTGACAACGGCACGCAGCCGTAACTAGTCACGGAGGCCACTATTGAAGCTACGAGAGACACTTGATCACATTGCGCTAGGCTGTTTGTCGTTATCGCAGATATTGTAATACAGCGGCAGAAAATTAAGCGCCTTTATGCTTATTTGAGCATCCCGTACATAAACAGCGCTTTCACAGTTAATTCGGGTCACTGAGTGGCGGTAAGCTTCAGTCGGAGTGAAGCGCGGCTGCACCAGCAGAACCGAAGATGACGTAGTTCCGGTTAGTTCGCTTCCACGCCCACACTTTCGGCGCGCTCGCGTCGGCGGAGCTAGACAAACTTTTCTTTCGCGTATTGTAATGCTCCTGCGGCAACAACTGCTGAAATAATTACGACACCATTGACAATCACGTATGTCCTCTTTAACTACGAAGTATTGCCGAATTCTAAAACCCCTCCAGCTTCCCTTTAAATTTCTGCTGGTTGCTAGAAAACGAATGGCGCTTTCTTATTCCCGTCCACTGACGTGTGCTACTTCGTCTCATGATATGCTTTCTTGTGCGCTAAAATGAATGTCCACATATTTTATAACAAAATCTGAGAGGGTTGAGTGCAATGTCTGGGACGTTCAGCCCGTTCGGCAGTGACCCAGCAGCGTGAGATAACTTCAGTCTCGCGGGAGCGTTTCTTATACTGGGCGTTTTACAGTGAAAGCTGTTATGATATCATTTCAACGGCCGTTTTTGGCGCCGTAATTGTCCGCCGCCGCCGCCGGGGTCCGTAACCACTATCGCGCGAAATGAGAAAAATTCCAGGATGGAACGGGGTTCGAACCTGGGCCCTCTGCGTGGGAGCCCAGTGTTCTACCTCAGAGTCATGCCAGTGCTTTTTTGTTTGATCATGGTATTTAATAGAATGCGTATGAAAATAGTACACAGTATCACAACAGTCTATAACACAGAGTTACACAACTACAGACACTTAGCGACAATGAAATTACAAGCACTGCCACAAAAACTGGAAGACTAACTTATAGTCTTTCATTCCAGGGAGAGTTCTTCATCAGGTGTTGCACAGAAAAGGTGGCGAGGCTAAGCACCTCGCCAAGATTGTGTACCAGTCCAATCTGAAATCAAGTTCGTCGTAAACTTCTTTTAAATTAATAACCATTCGGGTGAAATGTATACGTGATGAGGTGATCGGCTCTGCGTTACGGTCCTGCATTCGCGTCTTCCACAAACTGTACATACCAGTAACAAGGAACATATCGTACGGCACTTCATCAAGAGGTGTTGGCATCAAATAACGAATAGTGTACGAATTAATTTCAAATTCTTTCTGCAGAGTTCGCTGAAGGACATCCCAGAAAAGAATCGCATCTTTGCAGCTCACGAAGCAATGCTCTATTGTTTCAGGTACATCACAGAGACGGCAGTTGACCGACGATACAAAAATGCCTTTTGTTCGTAACCATGTTTTTACGGGGAGTGTTTCAGAATGGAGTTTATAGAAGAATATTTTTGAATTGGGAGATATATACATTTTTTGCACTCGTTTCAACACATGATGGCCTGGAAGATCAAAATATGATGATCGGTACAGCGGAGGAGGGAAGAGCATAGATATTAAGTCCTTATATAGTGTTTTGCGTGATACAGTATACAAATATTTTGTTGAAAATCAGGCCTAATTGCCTTGGTATGTATTTCAAACACGAGCGCGTAACGTAAACAGGAACTTAGGAAGATAAGGACAAGTTACGCACTCGCCCAATCAGCCATTTTGGCTGGGTATATAACTATGACAGTAAAAAAAAAAAGCTTTTGCACTGTCTGGCTTCTGATCTAATTTGTTGCAGTTATCTATGCGGTGCATGCTTTGCTGCTGGCTCAGCGATGATTGCCTTCAGATATATCAGTGAGCGCAAGATAATCTGTAATGCTGCGTTTTATAGACAACATGCGCATTGTACGTGTTGTGCGTGCACGAAACACAGACCCTGCGGTGATGCCGTTTCGGCCACGCAGTTGTCGTGCACTGCGTGACACTTCCACGCACTTCACCTTCGACATGAGCAACACGTGGAGGAAGCGTTGTCGGCTGCAAATCGAGCAGAGGGAGGGGAAATCTAGGACGGGTCGCCGGGGTTCTCCACGTTTTTCTCTCGCGCCCCTTCGTCATCTTGGAAAGCAAGCACGCATTGCTGCTGCATTGTGAACTGTCACAAAGGTTTAAAAATACCGAAGAGCCGAAAATTGCCCGTCAAGTTACGGAGCACGTGCGACAATGTAAACTGTAAACAAACAAGAGCCACATCAAGCGGAAGTGCATTGCGACTGATCGAGCTCGCCGATGACTTAATTTGCTGACGTATTTGCAGTTGCCGAAGTGGGCAGAGTCACGACGACGGGCTACGCCTTCCCCTCTCTGTGGCGGAGAATTGTGGCGAGGCCGCGCAAAAATTTGAAACCAGATGAAACGGATGTTCTAACGCCTGTAACTTCCCATTATAGCACGTACTCGCAAAATTCTTGCGGCAGCATGTTCACAGAGCAAAAGTACGCACATTTCTCTTCATTACAATTGTTGCTGGTTGTTTGCTGGCCCTTTAAGTGACCTCCAGCCAAACGTCAGCTCTGTTAAACCGGGCACTCAAAGGAGATCCGGGCATCGATTCGTGAAACAAGCAAGAACACCCAGACAATCAGCCAAAAGTTTTAACAACGGAGCTGTTTATGCTCGGCTTACCCCCGTATAGCATTCGCGAAATCTATCATCATTATGCCGGTGGGCGCTCCTTCCGTCTCCTTCATCTACTGCTTCGCTCATCGAACACGTGCGCGAAACGCGCTCTTCCGCTACGCCGATTTGTCCGGCGTGGGATGCAATAACAAGGATGGGCGTACAAACGAGTACAGAGAGAGAGAAAGAGAAATAAGGAGATAGAAAAAAGGGAACGAAAGACATGAAGAGAAAGAAAGCGAAGAAATGGCAAAAATATGCAGACAGAGAGAGAGAGAGAGAGAACAACTTTACTGGTTCGATCCGGCAAAACAGGGGAGGAGATAGGGATGGAGACTCTTGCGTGCCCGCTTGCCCTACGGAGGCGGGGGCCGTACTACAAGCCCGAAGGCGAGCACTGGCCGCCTCGCGCTCCAAGGGGAACGTGGCACGTGCTGGATCTTGTCTCTGTGGGTAATCTTGCCTTCGTTGTGATGCTCCGTATCTTCGTCCTAGACCTTGCGTCCACCCTTATCCGTTGCCCCGCGACAGAAATAGACAGAGAGAGAAAGAGATAGAAACATGCCCATAAAATGACATAGAAAAAATAGAGACCAAAACGGAAGCAGAAAGAGAGAGAAACAAAGAAAGAGAAGGGAATAGAAAGAAAGAGGGAAGGGAAAAGAAAGAGGCGGGAACCAGATGTAAAATCACGTAACACCATTAACGTGGCATGTTCCCGCCAAAATCACGCCACTGCCCTGAGCCAAAAGCCAGCGCTGTTATCCAGTCCCTCAAACGAGACTTCTGGACATTGTTGAGAGAAAAATTGGCCGCGTATCTGCGTGCTTCGCTGCAAATGTCGTGTAAAGACGATAGAAGAGGCGCTGTGTGAGATATGGACGCCATCTGGCAATACGTCGGGAAACATGAGTGCTGTGTTGCGTGCTGGTAGTCCCGGCGTAGCAGCAGGCGAAGACCTTTGCAGAGAAACGTCCGCACTCAACGAGTACTCTCCACACACTCTTTTATTTACACGTCGCCTGGATAAAACAGGAACGCCAGAGCGGCGCCCACAACCGGCAGCCTGAAGGCCGCCCACAACGCTGCTTTTTCATTTTTTAAATATTTTTTTTCACCTTCTTGGCCTTCTCAAAACTAAAGTTTTTCAACACCAACCCATGGCATTCGTACAGTGCAATACAGAACCGAAACCGAAACACAACAATGAGCTCGTGCGAAGGGCACGGAGGAAGGCAAATTTCAGCGCAGTCGCATTTTCAGCTTTGTTGAAACAGCGCTCACTAGACGACGACGAAGTAAAAGAAGGCACACGACAGGCAGCGCCTGTCCTGTGCCTTCTTTTACTTCGTCGTCGTCTAGTGAGCGCTGTTTCAACAAAGATGAACGCATACCAACTCGCTCAGGCTTCCATTCTTATGCATTTTCAGCGCAGCTTAAGAAACTAGGATCCTTAAAATTACGTATGTATGCATTTTCTATTAAAGGAACACGCCACCTAATACTTACCTAGTGATGTTGCACCTCAGATATGCATGATATTTACTTTTTGATCGACAACGTTCACAAGTATGAACAGCCATACCAGTTCAAGACGGCTGGCCCTTGGGCAAGTGGTTCAACTTTGGCCGAGTGGCTGAATCGAGGGACGTGCCGACAAACAGAAAGACAGAAAGACAGACCAAAATTTCTGCGTTTAAGTTCCCCAAGAAAGACTATCGTCTTTAAAAAAAAAATGCGGTTCACACTATCACTCAAACTGTAACTTCAGGTACGCTGCAGTTTTATTCGCAATTTCCAATAGTGCCGTTCCGAAGGCATCATATACAGTGCATCATACACCTGCGCTTTCAAACGCCAGCGCTACGCCTGCGCTCTTATAAACGCCTGTGGCTGCGCGCAGCCGAAGCTAATCAAGGAGGTAGCGGTTCCGCGGCGCGGATGGCCGCCTCCTTCTAGAGACGGCGCCACGCTGCGTGTTGAGCGCCACGCAGCGTTGCGCCTAAGATTGCGGCTAGTAAATTTTCCAACCAACCTGCTTTGCCAGTAGCCATTTCATGTTTACATCTACTCTCGGTTACCGGAGAGCCAGCCATCTTTATTTTGAATTGATTTTTTGTGCAAAATGTCAGTATAAGACAGGCAAATTTAGTGTTACTTCTAGCAAGTGCACTTCGCATCTTGAATGTTATGCTGAATGTACAAGATAAATTGGGGTCAAAAGTCTTGTCCAAACGGACGCTTCTCTAAGTAGTTCTTATTCTATTCAGTCAGGACCAGCGTTGCCAGATTGGAAAGGGGCTTCGACACCAACCCCAGAACAAAATTTCACCAGATTTCACCAACACTACAAAATGGCGACTATGACGTAATTTTTTTTCTTTTTAGCGTTTTACTTTGCAAGAGCCCTGCCCCATAGAAAATATTTTTGTTGTTTATAATGATATTATTACAAAGGAGAGTGATTTGATTATTTCTGCATTTTTTACTTGTGGCTGTCAGCGTATTCGTATTTTGTCCGTCGCCGGCACGGGGACGGAGCCCCGCCCCTAGAAAACGGACCAATCAGAAATCAGTTCACGTTTGGAGTTCTGAGTTCTGAGAAGAGCCGGAAGAGCCACGCGTCGACGGTCCCCGGGTCCGTGGCCTTGGAACACTGAACGCGCGCCTGACTGAATGGGCCATAAAACGGGGGGACAAGTGGTTGTTTTTGTGTGCGTGTGTGTGTGTTTGTGGTGCGAGGAGGAGAGCGCCAGCGAACCATTTGAGCTGCGTGGACAATTCCTATTTTGGTGCATTAGTCGGTCAACACTGCACAAAAACGAGCTGCTTTCGACACCAAAGTACACTGTAGCCAAAGGCCCCGCCGCTGCCATTGAAGAAGGCAGGCGTGTGCTTCCCGCAACATCCGGTGACCGTGTGCCTATGGCGCACTGTGTATCGGCAGGCGAACTTCTCAACGAACAAAGCACCGCGGAGTGACATACGAGAACGGAAGAAAGACAATATATATAAAAATAGAAGATACGGGACGGGGGTGCGAACGGAGGGCGGCGGAGGGAGCAGGAATGTCTTTTCGAAGAAAAAAAAAAGCACGGGAAGAGGGTGGATGGTGCACCATCGAAGCTGCATAGTCCGCAGGCGCCTCTTCCGAGCCCCAGGCAAAGAAACAAACGCCGAAGACGGATGAAATGGGCTACGTACAGATGGGAAGAACAGCGGGGGGAGGGGCGGGAGTGTAGCTATCTCTTGTACTACACTCGTACGGTTGTGTGTGGGGGTGGGGAGAGAGCGAGGGGGCACGGGTGCGCGCAAACGAAGACGCGTCTGCACGTGGCAGTGGCGCTCAACAGATGCATCCACCGTCGCAAAGTGACGCACGAATAGTCAGGCAACCATTTTCGAAACAGCTCCAGGATCCCATAACACTTTCTTTGCAACAAATATTCACAGATTTTAACATTAAAGGAACATTACGATTACTCTTAATCGACAAAAACTACTACAATTATCTAGACTGAGGTAGGCGTACGCATCAGGGACTGGAGAATTCGGGTTATTTTGTAACTATACATTGAAATACAACAGTGACAAGAGTATTCAAGGTGGCTTTCTGTCACTAGCCTTTAAATAAAACTGAGGCATAAGAATTAAGGTCTCTTAACCGAACACCGCACATCGAGCTAAACATTTATTGAAACAGATAAACCAACCGGTTATCACGTAATGGGCTTTAGCGCCACAGACACATAAATATCATTGTTGAAAACTGCATCTGCAAGAAATTTACATCACGCGATAACATTTGCGTTCAAAGGTAGCGCATCCAAGATGGGACAAGGCGAATGACGCATAAACACACATACACAGCATGTATCTGCTGGGGGCGAAGTCAGAAATTTTTTTTCGGGGAGGGGGGGTTCAACTATACTTTATGTATGCTCGTGCTTGCGTTTGTATGTGTTCGTATATATACGCAAGCAAAATTGAAAATTTTCGGGGGGGGGGGAGGTTGAATGCCCCCCCCCCCCCCCGGCTACCCCCTGATGTCTATGCCTGTCTACTTGTCATTCGCCGTCCCGTCTTGCATGCGCTATGCCTTTGGAAGCTATAAATTGCAAGCGAGCCCGCCGTGCCACCCATAACAGTTGCGTCTGTTGTTAGTCATGCATGTAAGCGTGTACAAAAATGACCCCTCAATGCTATAGCATATCGTTACTTCGGGGTTTTCCGTCCATGCTGAAGAGTGTATCTTGGAAAAAATATTTGGTATTTCGAATATACACTATTCGATTCGAATGCCGAATCGAATAGAACACTATTCGATTAATTATTCGAAATTTTAGAAGATATATTCGCACACTCCTAGAAACAGGCAAGGAGGTTTTTGGGTGGCCCACCCAGTGATGTTAAAAAAAGATGCTGGAGTGGAAAAGTCGAACGATAAAACGTCGTCAGCTAAGAAAAAGTAGCAAGTCAGCTGTCACATGTGCTCTTAGTTTAAAACCAATTAGCTTACCCTTACCCACGGTGTAAGATGTATACTCGATCTACATATATCTTACATCATGCCCTTACATCTCGTTTTGTCTTGTGATGAAGCCAGTGTCCACAAACCGACTTCAGTTATTTAGCCCTGTTTACTGTTTTTATCCACTTAGCGCGTGTTAAGGGCCCAAAAACTATAAAGAAAACAAGAGGTAAAGACAAGGTTGGTTTTGAACACGGACCTTCGACGGCTAATTGTTCCGAACAGATACTATGTTACTTGTATCCTTATCAAAACCTTTTACATACTCATTTGGATATATTACCTTCCTCGTAACCGACCAATGACTAACCTAGCATTTACGTCACCAGAACAAGGGCATTTTCTAATCAGACATCAGACGAGAAGGTTATGTTTTTCAGGTAAAATATGTCCAAACGCTGGCTTCACATTCGCTTCTCCGAAGTTTCGATTGCTTCCACTCTAGAATTTTTTTTTAACCTCCTTAGAGCCCGTCGCCTTCTACAGCCATAAAGGTGGATATGCATAAACAAGGAGAAGGAGAAAATAAACTTTATTACTGAAGACAAGAGGAACGAGCGGAGTGGCGTCCAGCAGCTAGGCCCGCGAACTGTCCCGCGACCTTCGCCACACAATCAGCCTGCTCGGCCGGTTTTGGTTTGAAGGTTTGTAGATTTGGAGTGCAGCAAGAAACTGGCGCTACTCGTGGGATGTGGTGTGGTTGAAGCAATAAGTTGTCGGCAACAACGCGGTGTAAATAATAATTGTAGTGACAAGCCATTCCTCAACATTTTTCACCACTTTTCACCAGATTTTGTCTGGTGTAGCCGTTCTGGCACCTCAACACCAGCAGCCCCCAATTTTCACCAGATTTTCCCAATCTGGTGCCGAATTTCACCATCTGGCAACGCTGGTCAGGACAGCTTTCAGACAGGAGTACGGTTCGAGCGCCGCCCAAACTAAGGCGTCCGAGAAGGCTTCGTGCCGACGCAGAAAAGCCCGGGCGTCTGAACAGTTGTGAGGTGCCGGCCACGTGGAAAAGGCTCACAAGTTTAGGTGTACAGCCACCCAAATCTTTAATACGGCCACTCGATAAAAAAAAAAAGGTTCGGCCTGTTGCGTCGCGCTGAAACACATGGGCACAAACGGGAGTGCTATGTTGACAATTTCGCTCGCTTGGGCGCTAGTAGACGTTCAGCCACGCAACTTTAGAACAAAGAGACAAAAAACGAGTCTTCTTGCGTGCGCGAGACGCTGTATTCCGCCATATATAAATATGCCGAGGAGATGCTGCGAACGACAAGAAAGGCTGTGACGTCGGCTACCATGAACTTCCGGATGGCTCTGAATGGACTTAAAGGTCAATATAACGAAATGAAATGTGAGATCTTTGTTTCCGAAGAAACTAATGCATACAGACAAGTGTTGGTGACCTGATCACCAATATTATTTTCAGAGATTTCGGGGCTCCCCAAGAGAACCCGCAACACTAGCACACTTGTGCGGCCCGAGATGTAATATCGCAGTCTTGTGGCGCCACAGCGGCAATAGCCTCAGGTAGGCGGCTCCCGTCGCTTTCGCGTCACGCAACAGGCCACACTTTTTTTTAGGGGCGAAGCTCCTTAAAGCGGCACCCGTTCGTCCCTCGTAGTCGTAGTGCGTAACCAGTCGTAACGCTAGTACCAGATCTCGACCTCCAAGGTGGTGCCGGTGGGAGATTTTAGGGGTGAAGCTCCTTAAGGCGGCACCCGTTCGTCCCTCGTAGTCGTAGTCGTAGTAGTCGTAGTGCGTAACTAGTCTTACGCTTTGACCTCCAAGGTGGTGCCGGTGGGAGATTTTTCCTGTGCGTTGTTGAACAATAAAAAATTCGCAGCGTGTGCGTTAACTAAAAAGCCGAATTCTTCTGTCTCTCATTCCCCATTAGCAGCCATTGGCATGTTCCAGTAGGAAACGTTAATAGAAGTAGGAGTGTAAGCGTTAGCTAAAAGCCGACTTCTTCTGTCTCTCATTCCCATTAGCAGCCATTGTTTACCTCCAAGGTAGTGCCTGGTGAGATTTCTCCTGTGCGTGATTAAACAATAAAAATTTTGTTCAAAAACGCCGTTGATTGATGAAATAAACCAACGAAAACGCCAGATGTTTTGTAAAAGCAAAACGAAAGAACGCCAGATGTTTCTAAAGCAAAACGAAAAGACGCCAGCTGCTTAACGAAAGACGCCAGACGTTTTCTAAAGCAATGGTTTTCTAAACAATGAAAATTCACAGCGTACATGTAAAATTAAAGTGAGCTGCAAGTCGTCATAACTCTCATCGAACCTTTAGTATAAACGCGCCCGATCTCACGTCGGTGATGATGTACTGGGCAGAATTCACGGAAGATTCACGGTTTACCGATGAACCTCCGCAGCTTCGCCCACTCATCATCATTCACTCCGTGGATATGCTGTGATTTTTTTTCTTTTTTTTAGGGGCGAAGCTCCTTATGCCGTGGGTCTGTCTATCCTACGTTTGTTCGTAGCGTTGTAGTAGCCACCTCTAGCTCGTGAGAAGCGCGCGTTCTGGTATTGCAGTAGAAGAAGAAGACGACGTTGACGAGTGGGACTCTCGTGCGTGTTCGCCTGTGTGGCATTCTTTCTTCTTTACTGCGCGCGTTCTGGTATGCAGTAGAAGAAGAAGACGACGGTGACGAGTGACACTCCCGTGCGTGTTCGCCTGTGTGGCGTTCTTCTTTACTACATCTCGTGTTTTCAGCGACACCCGAAGACAACATTTCAGAAGTAACGCGCCATGAGGCTCCCTCTTGGCACATTTCTCTTTAGCTCGGAGTCGCCAGAAGACAAGGCTGCGGAACGGAGGGCACGGAAGGCGGCGGCAGCGCGCGCTCGCAGACAGAATCCTGAGGTGAGAGCCCGCGAGGCCGAAGCTGCTCGACAAGCTGCACGGCTGCGTCGCCAAGACCCCGCCGTTCGAGACCGCGAGGCCGCGAGGCCGAAGCTGCACGGCTACGGCGCGAATCGGATCTTCAAAATGTGAAGGACCGTGAAGCGGCGAGAAAGCGCGCGTACCGGCAGGCAGTGCCCGAGGCTGTGCGAGGACGTGAAGTGGCTGCAAAACGCATCAGGCGGGGGCTCTGCCCGAAGACGCCGACGCGCGCTTCCAGCGGGACTTCCTTGATAACAGTTTCGGCCATAGTTGCGGTGTGTGCAACAGATTGTGGTTGTCAAACAATCTAGTCACAATATCTTCCATCAAGAAGGACCACGCTCGCGCCAATGCCATCGCCGTGCTGCAGCGCGAGTTCGCTTCGCCCCACTCATCATCATTCACCACGTGGATATGCTGTGATTTTTTTTTTATCGAGCGGTCGTGTCTTTAACTAGCGTGCTCGAGCGGCGACTTTAGTGTGCGTCAGCGCCATATGACCGAGCCAAACTGCAAGCAGGGCGAGGGTAAACGCATACCCACGCAAGCCCTCGTCAACGCGGGTGCATCCCCATGAAACCATGCTACAGCTGCCAAACAATAGACAGTAGACATTGTACAAGCTCTCACACGTCAATGTACAATAAACAATCAACTATACTCCTGTGAAGACAGGGTTCCCTTTCGTGTTATACCGATTCAGAGGGATCAATCATGTTTTCTTTTATTTTTATTGCGATAGCAATTATATGTACACCCCCGGCTAATTTTTGCCGTCGCCGTCATAGTCGTGTCCCGTATATGTATATGCATGTATATATACATAAAAGCCACAAATAATAATGATTCAGAAGACAAAGATTCCGCAACGCGCGTCCGGGGATTCGAAGCGGCGACTCCTCGCTCCGCAATGCGCTGAATTACACCATGCGCCTTTCGTTCGCCAGGATACTAACGGTAGAATACAAACGCACACGGCGTTGGATGAAAGGCACGGGACGCCACAAGTGGCGAAATAAAAATTATGCGAGACGCGGGCCATGTTGCATCACTGGCGACCCACGCTATAATTTTCCATTTTGGGGTCGTAGCGCCGCGTCACTCGGGGCCAGTCGGCCAGGGAAAAAGAAGAACGTCCCGTGGCTCGCCGTGGCGCGAGCTAGTGGGAAACTTTTATCTCTTATAGACCAGAACACAGCGAATTTCATGCGCATCGCCATATTTGCATCGCGCGTCGCGCCATCTATCGCACACGCGACGAAACAACATGCGCGGGCTGCCACGCCAGCAGACGCTACACAGAGCAAACGTGAAACTCCCGAAACTCAGCCCGTCGGAGAGCGTGTTTCGCGTCTTTTCTAGCCTGAATATTTTCGCTGATTTTATTGGAACATCAAGATTATCTTGCTCATGCAAGTCCACAATGTATACAGTACGTGCTGAGTGGGCTGCGGAAACAAACTCGTCAGATACGTACGCTGTTACATTTGTAAAAAAACGTTCTCGCTGTAGTACGCGTGAATCGTAATTGCAGTGCAGCTCACGAAAGAGTGAAACTATGTTTTGTTGCCCCGTATTACAAGTTGTGCCCAAAGTTTTGTGAAAGCTCATCATTTCAGCATGCATCGCGTAATATTAGAGTACGCTTTACGGGTAGTTTCGCGGAGCGTAATTTTTGTTTCACGAGCGCTCTTACAATAATGCGTCTTACTCACAAAAGCGTGCTATCAGAGAGTATAACCTGCAGTATCGTTCAGCGACCCCTTTTGGAAGCTACCTGCGCGATTTTATTCTTGTAACGATGGTGCTTTACAAGCGAAACTGTGCTACTCTTAGTTAAGCCGGTCAGCTACGCCTGCGACGTAAATGACACTCGCGCGAGTACTGTTTACTTACGTGCCAATATATGTATTATGTGCGGCTGGATGCCTCGTGTCCAAATAAATTTGGGGACATCAAACACTGAAATGAAAGCACGAAATTCTGGCTAGCTGTTGAGGAGCACCGTGCCATTTACCTTTTGAAGACGAAATATCGAAGGCGTGGATGCCATCAAAAGCAATAAAGCTTAATACTACGTTGAAAGTGGCAAAGTATGCTGGTTGCTTGTGCTTGAAAGCACCACCTTGCACTAGATTTTCGTCAAAGGAAACGCTCAAAGGTATGAAGTGCACCCCCACACAAAGCTCGCGCCTGCCTTCAATCCAGCTGAGTGTCACGCAAATTAAATTCGCAGAATGAAATAGGTGGGCATCACACTGCAGAATGCACGCAGTTCGTGTACTTACTCGCACATTTTCACTCGGCTCCTAGTTTTTTTGCTTGAATCACAGTTATCCACTCGCGGCGAAGCTGAAAACACCGCACCGGCACTATTTCCGTGGCGCGTCGTAATCGTCGCAGACAACGCTAATATCCTCTTGTTGCGCTGTTTGTTTTGGCATCCAAAGACGACGCAGTAGTGCCCAGACGAGCTCTTATACGCTGAAGCTGCGTGAACGCGGGTACTTTTTCGCACTTTAAAGCCTCAGAACTGCGGCTTGCCCTGTTTACTTGGTGCAGCCCGCGCGCGCCTCGGCAGCCCGGTCAGCCCGGCGTCTGGGTGCGAGAGTATCCGCTCGGCTCGCCAGCAGCCTGGGTGCGAGACAGGCGTGCTCTGGTGTATAGGCGTATGCCACAGGAGGCAACAAACGAGATGGCTGAACCATAATCACAGTATATATCTTACACCTTGAGGAGAATCCTCAGGTAAAATCACAGCGCAAATGCACAGGACACCCACGAATAAAAGATACCTACGACACAAGCGCTAAGAACTGCTTTATTCTTTCATATGCCAATTCATATATAAACCCAAGGCAACGTTACCGCACATGCGCGCACAACAATAGCTCTAAACCT
The DNA here is from genome assembly GCF_013339695.2 of Rhipicephalus sanguineus. Lineage (NCBI taxonomy): Eukaryota > Metazoa > Arthropoda > Arachnida > Ixodida > Ixodidae > Rhipicephalus > Rhipicephalus sanguineus. The sequence continues at coordinate 61,231,989 of NC_051179.1, forward strand.
AAACGTGTAACAAGGATGATAGTATATTAGGTACGCGAAGACATGAACTCATACTCAGGTGGGTGCAGCGACAAAGAAGTAAAGAAGTAAGAAGGACAAAGAAGTGCGTTTGCGCTATAATTTTAACGCGATAGCGTTAAAGAGCTCGTTCCGCAGAAATTCCGGTGTCGGCGTCGGCGTCGGTGTCGATGTCGGCGTCGTGAGATTCGAACCCAGGCCGGCTGCGTGGCAAGCAGGTGTTCTACCACACAGCCACTCCATTGCTTAGAACTGCACTGAAATTAAATTTAATGCTTTACAAACATACGCGTCCTGTGTTCAGGTGTCACAGTGCGAGATGTAATATCGCAGTAAAATGGGGTACAAGCGTATATTGCCATCGGGCGTCACACCATGTGAACTGCATAACGAGTTGGGGGTTTAAAGCCGGCCACCCATTACAAAAGGCACACACATTACTGCGCGTATTCCCTTACGAACACATAGTTATTGGTGCATCGCAACTTCGAAAAAGTATCACGCTCGTAATTGCTGCTGGTTCTTGGCATTCCACCCATAACAAAGGGCATACACATTAGTGCGCGCATTCTCTTACACACACGTAGTGCGTACACCGTTGTCATAAAAGTGCTGCTGAAGAGGGCGGAAGCTTTTACCTTTACTATTGGTATGTCGAGTGTGTGCGTGTGTGTGTGCGTGTGTGTGGCCGGGCGACAGAACGTAACGACAAGCGAAACAGATCACGATGAGGATGAGGCCTCATATCGCTATCGCGTTCAACTCTTAAAGGCGAAGCTTAAGCGTCCCCCAATTTTTAGCCTCAAGCATATGTACTGACTACACCGAAATGGGGTTTCATTTTAGTGTTCAGAATAGACGCCAGCAGTGAACGCGAGCTGTGTCTTCACGTGTTACTGCCAAGCGCCGTCTCTATTTTCTTCTCTTGAGGTCGCGCGCTCTCCGGTTTTGTTCGCCGCCCAAAGGAGGCCGCTACAGGGTCTTGAAATTGGGACAACGCGAGCACAAGCGTCTGAGAGTGGCTTGCGTTCTGAGCATGCGCCCTGGTGGCTCGCAAATTTCTTGGATCACCAATTCCACATCTTTCTAGTGTTTCGCCGCAGTTGGGATGTGCGCTTCCGACTTGTACTTTGACATACAGGGTGTGGTCGACCGTGCTCGTGCGCTTATCTCTTGAGGGGGAGTTTTGAGGGGGAGTTTTGGCGCTGAAGCTATAGACCACACGAAAGTCACTTTGCTCGCAGCAGCGACCGCGTTTGCGAAAGACGTGAGCTGCTAGCTAGAAGACCCAAAGTAGGGGCTAAGTAACAATTGTGAGAGTTCGCGCTCGTCCTGTGTATACCTGTGCGTTCTTTTCGTGCGCCCATTGTGTTTGAGCAGCGCGCTGCAAGTGTCGAGCTGTGACAGTCGTTAGTTCGCACGAGCGCCTCCTCTATTTTTTAGGGACGAAGCTCCTTAAGGCGGCACCCGTTCGTCCCTCGTAGTCGTAGTAGTCGTAGTGCGTAACCAGTCGTAACGCTAGTACCAGATCTTGACCTCCAAGGTGGTGCCGGTGGGAGATTTTTCCTGTGCGTTGTTGAACAATAAAAAATTCGCAGCGTGCGCGTTAACTAAAAGCCGAATTCTTCTGTCTCTCATTCCCCATTAGCAGCCATTGGCATGTTCCAGGAGGAAACGTTAGTAGAAGTAGAAGTGTAAGTGTTAGCTAAAAGCCGACTTCTTCTCTCTCTCATTCCCATTAGCAGCCATTGTTTACCTCCAAGGTAGTGCCTGGTGAGATTTCTCCTGTGCGTGATTAAACAATAAAAATTTTGTTCAAAACGCCGTTGATTGATGAAATAAACCAACGAAAGACGCCAGATGTTTTGTAAAAGCAAAACGAAAGAACGCCAGATGTTTCTAAAGCCAAACGAAAAGACGCCAGCTGCTTAACGAAAGACGCCAGATGTTTTCTAAAGCAACGGTTTTCTAAACAATGAAAATTCACAGCGTACATGTAAAATTAAAGTGAGCTGCAAGTCGTCATAACTCTCATCGAACCTTTAGTATAAACGCGCCCGATCTCACGTCGGTGATGATGTACTGGGCAGAATTCACGGAAGATTCACGGTTTACCGATGAACCTCCGCAGCTTCGCCCACTCATCATCATTCACTCCGTGGATATGCTGTTTATTGGTTCAGTTGTGTTCGGATCCGTGAGGCGGCGTCTTGCATCCATCATGATTAGCGCCCTACTCATGATCACTATGTTGGTTGTCACGCTGGCTCTCAAGAGACGCGGTGTTTTCAGACGGCGCGTCGCCGTTCATGGCGTTATGCGTCTGACAACGGGGACAAGTCACTGGTGCGCTGTTGCATGCGCTGCCTTTAAGATGTACCACGCGAGCGCTGTGAGGTGGCGGCGGCATTTAGAGCACTGCACGGGCCCGGGCCAACCCGAAAGCCCGAGCCCGGCCCGGCCCGGCCTGCGGGCCGAGCCGGGCCGTCCGAAGCGTTTTCCGGTGGGCCCGGGCTGGGCTCGGGCCTGAATGTGCGGGCCTGGACCGGGCCCGGGCTTGAAGCCGTGGGCCTGGGCCTGGGCCGGGCCCTGGCTTGAGGCTTCGAGCCGGGCTGGACTCGGGCCCACTTATTCAAAGGCCTAAGTCGGGCCTTCGAGCACACGCGAAGGTTATGCATTGCATAGTCTAAGGCATTCTGTGCCAATTAGCTTGATTATATAATTATATTGTACATGGCGATTACGTTTCCGTGACGACGTTAGGATATCAACCATTTATATTTGATCTGCTTTCGGTGGGCTGTTCACCATATGTAACGTTAACGTTTTTATCTTGCTGCAAGAAATTATTAATCAGGAGCCTCTTTAAAAAATTGTGTAATTAATGTTTCCAACGCGAGTGTAGAAAAGAGCGTTAAAGAAAATGTCCCGGGTTTGTGTCTATCCGCTTTTTCATGTTAGTTGTACACTTCTTTGAAATAAATGTTGTTGCTATGTTTTATTTTCACTATACTGAATGACTTGCCATGTGCAATATAGGCAACATTTCATTTATATTCCTTGGTATTGCGTGCCAAAATCATGGTATGATTACGAGGCGCGCCGTAGCGGGAACCGGATTAACTTCGACCACCTGGAGTTCTTTAACGTGCAGCTAAAGATAAGTACACGGATGTTCTTGCATTTCGCTCCTATTAAGATGCCGTCGCCGCGGGAATCGTACCCGCGTCCTAGGACTTAACAGCGAAACAGCTTAACCGCTGAGCTACCACCGCGGGCAAAGCAACATTTCGATGCATGTACACACCAGATTTTCCGTCCGATCGCCCGCTACAAAGCGCAAGGCATCATTAATAATCAACAACTAATATCCTCTAGCGGGCCGGGGCCGGGCCTGGTCATGAAAACGCGCGTCCTTTTTAAGTTAGTAATGAACGCCCGGGTCCGGCCCGAGCCTGGGCTTGTAACCACGGGCCCGGGCCAGGCTCGGGCTGGGTTCAGTCATGCACGCCCGGGCCCGGGCCCGGCCATAGCTTGGAACCACGGGCCCGGGCTGGGCTCGGGCTTCGTAAAGCGGGCCCGGGCCGAGAAATCAGGCCCGTGCAGTGCTCTAGGCGGCAATTTGGAATGGCGAACTGATAAAGGCGAGAGATGTCAATTCAATGATGGATAACCATTTTGCATGTGTGACCTCCTTCATGTGTTTCTCAAGGAATACGCTATACTCTGCCCAACAACAGCAATACAAGAGAGTCCCTTAGATGGCTCACCGTCTGAATTAATCTACCCATGTGAACTAAATCGATCCTTGCCGCTTATTCTTTGAACTGCTTCATCTCGGACAGATAAGCGATGCCATATTTTGGGTCAGGTAAGTTCAGCTTCAGGCACGTTCCGAGAATATCGGTTCGGGTTCAGTTCCGGCCCAAATACCGCTTCGGGCGCGGTTTTCTGTTTCGGGTTCGGTTGGGCAGCCTAGTTCAGACGTACGTTCTTAAATTCCTGCCAAACAACAGTTTCGCTTATGACTGCGCCTACGTTTGTGTTTTCTTGCCCCGTCGCAAAGCGCTTCTCCGTATTAACAGTGACCAATGGAAATCGTGGCTGGCGGTAGTTCAGTAAGCATGACGGAGACGGCCAGGAATAGGTGGACCCGAGCACGCGACACATGATGCGGGTTACATAGTCACTGCTGATTGCCCGCCGGGAGTGACACATGCACGTCGACGACGCAGTAGTTGGAGTCGCCGGTTGACCTGAATCGTGATACGGCGGCTCTTAGCTAGCATACGTTTATAATGGTGTCAACAGTCGAGACGTTGCCGAAAACGACCAAGTCAAAGGCATCGAACACGATTCCTCTCAGTACGTGGGCCACGTCATCTAATTTAGACATCTTATAGTCGCATTTACGGCAAAAAGCAAGAACTTGCTGAATGTTTTAAAATGTGACGCACAGTGTGTATCAATATTCTGACTGGTCCGCGCTGTCGTCGCTTCATTTGCCTTGAGGGCGATGTTTCCTGTGAGGAGTGCCGTCTCGAAGACAACATGTGTTTATTTACATGTTTACGTGTTGTGAGAAACTAGAAAAGCACGCTCGCGCAGCACTAGAAAAATTCCTGAAAAGTCCAACGTTTTCTGTAGATCCCATGCGAGCAAAACTGGGAATTTCTGTCCAAACTGGCGCCCAGCAGTAGTCTTATTACTCCGCCTCATAGGGGAACAAGTTAACACAAGGCTTATGGTCCGCCCCTCGGTAGTGTGATTCAGACCACTACATGCGCGTAACTGTGATTATTATAGTTGGGCAAATAGACAAAGGCTTAAAACAACGCATTGAAGATTATACCGCAAGACTCATAGGCAATGCAATACTCCGAGGGCTTTGATAGCGCCGGGTAGTCTTTTCGTTCCCTAAGTCCGTGTGAAATCCCACTGTCCCTCCCAGCTATGAAGTTCCTCTAGAAAAGACCCAACCATTTGTTGCCCCGCAGTAAAACTTCTTGATCGAGTTGGTTTAAACAAACTCACTCATGGTGCGCCGGGGTTTCCGCTCGTGGCTAGCGCGCTCGTGATGCCCTGCCGTCTCCTCTGTCCGTGTTCCATTGCGCTACAATGACTTCCGTATATTTGTGGTCCCGTTTGATGAGCACCTCAGAGCAGTTAAGCAGTTTGTGTTGCTTTTCGTTCAGGCATCTCTTCAAATTGGCGTAAACTTTAAAGCAAGCACCAATGCCTTGGAGCCTCTTCTGCCGTGGCATTCTCGCGACATAAGTTGATGTTTTGGGAATCGTTGTGGTGGCACTTCCCCTGGTGGCGCGACAACTCGCCCAAATGGCGATTCGGCAAACTCCATCCCGGGTGAGCGACAAGAATGGAGACATTCCTTGAGAAGTGCTGAATTCGCGACTTCGGTGCCACTCTATATTTAGGCGATTGTTTTCTATCTCTAAACGTTAAACGAGGAGGCTGGAATCTGGGCTTTGGTTAATGCGCAAAACAAAAAATGTTTATGACGTAGGTCTCTGTAAATATCTGAAAGCGAGTCTGAAACGACTCCTTCGCGGCAACCATACATGCGTCCAAAAGTGTTCGCCGGACAGGTTACGTAGTCTTTCATTGAAAATGTGCCCGTTGGCTAAGTCGTCTTTATGTGTTTAGAACCAGACGTGTGGAATGTCCCTAAAATGAAAGATGTCGTTGGCGAGCATAATCGTTGGGTTCCACCTGTTAGTAGAGTTGATGCGCCGCCTATATTGAGGTTAACAGGAAACCTACAATACTAAGGAACTCGTAGATTTTGTTAGGCCTAAGAGAACGCATGAACCAATTGACACCCGTACGCAAAAGTATTTTATCCTTACTCTCGTATATGTTGCACCAATTTGATGTTACAACAGACCTACAAACAGAATCTTACAAAAGTGAAGAACAGCTAGGTCCACTTATATGGTACGTTTAGGCGCTCCAAACAAGATAAAAAGTTTAGGGGTAGATGAAGGCTGGAAGTGATGAAAAATCGTTGATTTGGGATTATTGCTGGAGCTAACGCTTCTAAGAGTGGAGGAAATAGACGCAACGGCAGAGAGGTTAGCCAGTTCTCAGACCGGCTGGCTACCCCGTGCTAGAAAAAAGGGGTAAGGCTAATAAACGGCTATAGAAAATTGATGACCAAAAAAAGAGGTAAAAGAAAGAAGAAAACATAATGCGACGCTGCTTAAGGTCTGTCTCTAAGGCCATTTGTCTATAAGAAGCGCAACAATGCATTCAAAGCCTTCTGTGCTGAGGACGGTATTAGCCAGTGTCCCGGGACCCTTTCCTCCGACAAAGGGCAATTGTCAAGTGAATCTAAAGCAATTCAAAGTTCTATTCTGGGCGCACTGCAGCGGGGACATTCAGAGAGACGGGCGATCGTTTCCTCACTGCCACATTTGTCGCATTCGACCGATCCGAAATGAGTAGGCACTTGTGAAGGCCTTGCGAAACCACATGCAGCACAGAAGCGTCTCCTCAGCTCCAGATATTTCTGATGCAAGATGGAGCTGTAGATTCGGATCTATGTTGTGGAAATAAGCGTTAGTGAATTCCGTAGAGTTCTACTGTGCAAGTGTAAGTCCACGTGCTAGCGAACGAAGCCTTGTGGCAGCGTCCGTTCTAGATAACGCTATAACTATACAGTGGGGACCATCAGGGCAGATCAGATGGCCTCATCTGCACGGTCGCTCTTGTATATACCGCAATGACCCCGTAACCACTGATACCCTGCATTGGTGTTTTTCTCTAGTGAGTAGTGATGAAGGAGCCTTACGCAAGCGAGTAATTGTTCACTAGGTCTATGACGAAATGCTTGCACAATTAAGGCACTGAAGAGTTGCCTAGGAGTCGGAGAAATTTGACCATGCCTGTGATGGTTCTTCAATTACGAACTCTAGGTAATCATGGAAGGCAGCAAGTTCTGCAACCATCAATGACATCAAATGCGATGTCTTGAATATTACGCCGAAGAACTTTCTTCGCCAGGGTAGCCCTGACAAAGAGACGTCGTCATTCAGCAACATTGGATCCAGCGCCATTTTATGTTCAACGAGTTTAGGCGATGTCAGAGCAGCTCAATTTTTGTTAAAGCGTGTAGTGAAAGATATGTAGAAACCGAAGGAATGATTTTTTTATAAACTGTTCTATAGCTACTGTTACCTACAAGATTCAAATGGAAGTCTAATGACTCAATTCTGTCCTCTTTGTGTTGGTGTGAGCAGTTGTAAAAGCAAAATAATATTCATCCTCTGTTGCGCTGAAAATATCGAAGTTTGAGACAGAATGTGGTTGTTTTATTCTCGTCGTCTTTTAAAATGAGCCACTGTAGCCACTTTTTGTGCTACCGTACTAACTGCAGGTTGCACCAGAACAAGGACCAGACGGAGCTCCCGTACCGATATCACGCAGCATGGGTGAACAGGTTAGAGGCGTTTGCCAGGACGGAAAGTGCGTACGATGACACGCAGCTCAAACCGACGAGAATATATAAAAAGTGTGAAGCTATTCTCTTGAAGTTCTGATTAAAATTTTTAAACAATCATAACATGTTTGCCTTTTGTTTTTCCCAATGGTAGCTTGTATCTGTCCTTATAATGGTGTGATATGTATTTCTCTTCCACTTCATAGATATAATTCAAACACACAACTGCAGGAAAAAGTCACCTAAATTAAGTTTGTAGCTTGCAACCAACACACAGCATTTTATGATGATAAATACGTTGTTAAATGCAGACCAATTGCCTTACAAACACTAAAGCAAAAAATAAACACGAAAACACCGGCTGAACGCAGTAGTTGCGCACTGTTCTTCTATAGACTATTTTACATATGGGTTTCAATGCCGTCATATTGGGCTGTAAACTTTACCGTTTCGTATCTTTAGCAATTAAAGGAACAGTGCTACGGTTGGTGTATACGCATGATAACGGTTGGGTTGGTGCATTCGACGTTTGCTAACCTTATCAATTCACGTCCCGAAATAAAAGTAAAAAAAAATTGTTTAATAACCCAAGGTGGCGGCGCCCATATGCCTTACGTAAAATAGTCTATGTATTTTATGCGTCTTTTTCCTCGGGTATGAACCAACTCGCTCATACACACGAAAAAACTAAGGCTTGCTTCGCACAAGTGGTGCCAAGTCTGAAGCGAGTGCGGAGCGGGAGGCCTTCTTTGTTTCGCTTTATTTTGTAGCGTTAGCTACACTTGTCTAGCCGGAGCCGATTTCGCGTGGAGCCTCATGAGCCGTGCTGCGCATGCGCGAGGATCAGTGATGTCACACAGCTGGCTCACCGCTCTCCGCCACCGCGTTCCCTCCGCCACCGCGATCTCATGCGCTCTCCGCCACCACCGCGCGCGACTCGCCGCTGCTGGTCTGCGCATTCGAGAGGAGTGAAGTCGCAGCCATGGCAGACACACTGGCGCCAGCGCGCGTGCAACTATTCGCCTTCGCTGTGCAGTCGCCGTCTGACACTGCGCTGGAGCCGATTGATAGCACCTCTGACTGGCGTTTGCAGGTGGGTAACGCCATGGAGAAAGAGAGCGCAAATGCTGCTCAACGACGCAGAAGAACGGAGAAGCTTATCTCATCGGATCCCGAAGTAGTTGCCTCGCAATTAGCGGTTTAGCGTACGAACAATGAGCAGAAGAAGGCTAATAATCATAGACAACGTGGAAAGCTAAGAATAATCAGCTGAACCTTTGCTAACACTACGTATATCCTGGCATAGCCGAGCTAAGCCACTGCAAATTTTTTTTCTCTTTCTTTCTTCCCCTTTTTCTTTCTTTTTCTCTCTTCATTCGGTTTATTCTATTTACTTAGTATTCTATTCTATTTATTTATTCTGTTTTGTCGCTGTTTATTTCTACTTGTTTCTTTATATATCTCTTTTTCTCGCTTCCTCTTTCTATTTCTTTTTCTTTTTGTCTATATATTTCTTCTCTTTCGTTGATTCTCTCTTTGTGTCTTTCTTTCTCTTTCTGTCTTTCTCGCTTTCTTCATATCTATTTCTCTTTTGCTATGCTATGCTTTACTCTCTCCCTCGTCCATTTCCTCCTCCTCAACCTCACATCTCTTCTCCTCATTCTCACTTCCGTTCCTTACCCCTTTGCTATACTATACTATATTATGCTATACTATACTAAAGCTATGTTATTCTCTGTTAGCGTGCATGGATAGCCAAGTGATTACGATGCTCATCTTGCTTACGCTGGTTCGAATACCACCTCGTCAAGAATTTCTTTCGCCAGGAATTTCTCTCTCTCTCTCTCTCTCTCTCTATGTACTCGTTCTCTCACCCATCAGGATTATTGAATTCCACGCCTTACAAATCGGCGCATATGTTCTGGGAGCGAAGCAGAAGAGGAAGAAGAGGACGAGGATAGCGCGTGCCGGTACATGATGATGATAATTATCCGTCGACGCGAACAGCATAACCAAAAGCTTAGCAGCTCCGTTGTAATGAAGTATTCTATTTCAAATCAGATCTTCAAGCAATTTAAGAGGGCAATTCTTTGGGCAAGTTGGTGATCCATTATATCACTAACAGAGCAAAAAAGGACGAGGGACAAAGAAGCGCTCCCTCGTGCTTTTTTGCAATGTTAGTCACATTTCAAGCAATTATTTGTTTCTGACTGCCACAATTCAGGGCATGGCTCTAGTATCTTTCGTTGCTACCTCAGTGAAGTTTGCTATACTCGCGGACAACCTATCTTGGCATTGAAGGGACAACTACGGGGGCTGAGCTTCTGCACATGTACTTCTTCGCCAAGTACTACGGTATGGCGCGCTTTTCGCACCACTTTGGAAAGGATGCATTTTTTTCCCCATGGTGGAAAGTGATGGCTGTGCGCAATCAGCGTTTAATAGCGACGAAGACGCCGCTCTGCATTCGAGGGACACGTAAACGCCGCGGCTCTCTCACGCTAGCAAAAACGCGTAGTGACAACGTATAAAGTAAAACAAATACAAAAAGTCACAGTTCCGCAGCAACGACGAAGCAATGAATGCGATAGCGAGTAATTGGAATGTCACACGAACAACAACAAGCAGCTCGATACTTGCAGCGCGTCGCTGAAGCACAAAGAAGGACGCCCGAAATGAACGCTGTTGGGTATCGGGTGTCTGAGCTTGCGGCTGCTTCTGCGCAGAGATGATAGACGGAGCGGACAAGGCGACGGGGAGTTTATATACATATAAATTTATATACATATAAACAGAGGCGTTACATATTCGGCACTGGGGCCGAGGGCTTGGGGCTCTCAGTGAGCTGCTACGACGACCCGGGATTTCTTCGTTCGCTGTCCCCCTTTCTGCGCAGCTTGGTTCTTTTATAGCCCTGGCCGATTCCTTGCATCAGCCAGTAGTTCGAAGCCTCCAATCAGAAACCGCCGTTGGTCGCTGGGTGGAATCGAATCCGTGGATGAGAGGGATCCGTGGAATCGATCCGTGGATGAAATTTCCGTCGGTCGCGTCAGACGCATCGCAGGAGTTGCTGGGGGTTGCATGAGACTCCCGCGTTAGTTGGCACCCGTTTATATCAGGCACCAGAGGCGTAGCCAGAAATTTTTTTCGGGGGGGGGGGGGGGGTTCAACCATACTTTATGTATGTTCGTGCGTGCGTTTGTATGTGTGCGTGCCTATATACGCAAGCAAAACTGAAAAATTTCAGGGGGGGTTTCAACCACCCCAACCCCCCCCCCCTTGGCTACGCCCCTGTCAGGCACCTCGCTGGTGTTGACGCCACTTACGTCAAACGTTGTACCAGCTTGAATGCCTTGCCGAAGCAAGGAAGTTTGGGTTGGGAGCCCTGGCATAACAGCACCCCCGCCGCCAGACAATGCGCCGGAAAGACGAGCTGCTTCCACGTGGCTCGGATGCCGGGCGCGCTCGTTCGCCAGGTCCATCCAGGTTCACCTCCAGTGCCATGGAGGACGTGTGGCTCCACGCTTCGTTGCGTGAACAGATCCCATTCGCCAGGCCGGATCCCGACTCCAGTGGCTTGTCGCCAAGATGTGTCGACTAGGTTTGTTCGTCTCTTCTGACGGTCTTTGGTATCCGCACTTGTTGTTGATCGTTCCGCAACTTGTCAAGAACAGTCCGACAACAGACAACCCACGACACAAGCAAGTGCCCTCGGTCACCCGACAGAACACCAGACCTAAATAGCATAATATATTCCTAGCTACGTGTCTGTCGAAATTTTGTTCCCTCTATATCAAGAGGCACATGTGGGACCCAAAACTCTTAAAAGCGGAACTCAAAACATTACGCGTGTAACAAACGCAATGAAACAGAATTCAAAATAATTTTGGGCCCTTGAGATCACTCAGGGCGGAAGCGCTCAGCTGAGGCCGCAATGAGGACAAAATTTTGCCCCAATTTGCCAGCGAAAAACCGAAAGGATAGCCGAAGGCGGCACCGATTAGAACGCGCGACTCAGCGCGTTCTAATCGGTGCCTTTAACAATTCTGTTGGGTCCCTAATAGTGTAAATATATATACCACAAAAATAATGAAATAAACTTCAAACTTCAAACGAACGTTCAAATTGTGCTGTTGAAGTATCATGCTCCATCTCAGTAACCGGCCACTTCTGGACGACATGTTATTCAACCAGGTTAGAGGACAGTGGTCCGTTTCGACCACAAACTTGGAACCGGAGACAAAACAGGCCAGCTTTTGAACGGCCTACACGAGGCAGGCACATTCCTTTTCAGAGCTACTATATGCCTCTTCCCTGCAGCTCAGTTTTCGGCTTAAATACAAAACTGGTCTTTCGTGCACACTGCCATCTTCTTGGCACAATGTAGCTCCCATGCCGCGATCACTCGCGTCGCACTGAATGATAAAGCCCTTGGAAAAGTCGGGCGCCATGAGAACGGGCTTTTCGCTTAAGGCTTGTTTAGGCTTGCAAAACGCATTCTCTTTGTCTGAGTCCTATGTCACTTTAATTGGCTCCGACTTCCGGAGTGCATCAGTTAGAGGGCTGGCAATGGTAGAGTAGTGTTGCACATAATGCTGATAGTATCCCGCTAGCCCTAAGAAAGCCCTTATCTCAGACTTGGTGGTTGGTCGTGGATAGTTCACGATGGCGGCTACCTTGATCTCTGAAGGTCTACGCCGGCCACGCCCCATAATGTGTCCCAGGTGAGACACCTCACCGCATCCTAGGTGACATTCAGCAGGTTTCCCTGTAAGACCCGCTTCTTTCAACTTGTTCAGCACGACTCGTAAATGCTCGACATGTTCTTCCCAGCTGTTCGAGAAGATGGCGACATCGTCGAGATACGGCAGTGCGAACTCGGACAGGCCATTAAGAACGCGGTCCATTAGACTCGAAAAGCAATAAGGCGCATTTTTCAGTCCGAAACTTAGCATAAGTGGACGATACGTTCCGAATGGAGAAACTAACGCGGCGTATCGGCTAGCGCGTTCGGTAAGGGGGACCTGCCAATAACCTCTCACGAGGTCTAGCATGGAATTGTAGTTTGAATTTGACACTGTTTCCACCCTTTCCCCTAGATTTGGTATCGGATAAGTCTGGTCTCGAGTTATGACGTTAAGGCGACGATAATCGATGCATGGCCTAGGGTCCTTTCCTGGCACTTGAACCAATATTAGAGGAGATGTATAGTCACTTTCACCCGGCACTATGACTCCCAACTCAAGCATTTTATCGATTTCATCTTTCATGCTCTGCTTCTGCACAAGGGAACATCGATATGGCTTACTATGGATTGGTTCCTCACATGTAAGCTCGATGTCGTGCTTAATAACCGTCGTTTTTCCGGGACGGCTGGAAAACACGTCTTTAGACTCAGAAACAATCCTTCTCAAGTCCTCCTTCCAGACTTGACTCCACCTTGGCTCCAGGTTCAACTGTTCCGACATTACCTCTGAACCCCTTTCGCTTACATCGCTAGAAGCCAGAATTTCTGCTGCTTCCTCCTCTGAAGCATTCAAAAGCAGATGTACGACCGCCTGACGTTGAACGTACGGTTTCATCAAGTTGCTGTGATAAATTATGTTAGACCGCTTTCCTAATTTTACTTCGTAGTTGGTATCGGAAAGCTTCGATATTACTTTAGCGGGCCCTTCCCAATGAACCTCCAGCTTGTTCTTCTTGGAAGGCCGCAGTAACATTACCTGACTTCCCACTTCGAAGTTACGTTTTTTTGGCCGATTTGGCGTAGTATTCTTTGGACAATACTTGCGCTGCCTTCATGTGGATCTCCACAAGGACTTTTGTTTTTCCGAGCCTCTGAAGGAGGTCGAGAACATAAGCAACTACTAGGGGTGTGCGAATATCAAATTTTTCGAATACAAATCGAATACGAATATCCACCTTCGAATATCGAATCGAATATCGAATATCAAAGGAAAAATGCCTCCACAGGAACAATATTTTATTTAACATGTAGCTATTTGAAAAAAAAAATACATTAACAGCCTGACTGGCAACACAACATACACTGCTATCTCCAGAACGCAATGTCCAGGCTAGCACAATGCACATCACAACACAAGCAAATATCACGGCACAATGAAAGTAATGACTCGATGTTATCATGAAGAAATATGATTTGCTCCACATGATCAGGCAGCAGGCGCTCCCTTCTAACAGAGACAACACGCCACCCCCCTGCCACTGAAAAGGCACGCTCGCTTGGAACAGAAGTGGATGGTATAGGGAGGTACATGGGGCAAAGCTTTGCCAGACTGGGGTATCTGAAGGTGCCTATATATATATATATATATATATATATATATATATATATATATATATATATATATATATATATATATATATATATATATATATATATATATATATATATATATATATATATATATATATATATATGTATACAGTCCGCCACCAGTCACATGGGTCACTGTCTTTCTTTAGAAGTGGTCCCGCATAGTGAACGAGTGGTAGTGCGGCACGTTACGGCCGCATAATATTGAAAATGTACGGTTACATGATCGCCAACAGCGCTGCACGTCGGAGGTGCACCAGCAATAAATCATACGTATTGGGGCGCTCGTCGCAGGCAGGTATCGTGCCTCCGTGTACTTGAGATGTTTATCGCTCCTCTCGGCAACGTTTTTAGCTATACGAACGCAGCAGAAATGTGGAATACGAGTTATTTTATGCATGATAATCGAATCGCATATTCGAATTTTCCGAATATTCGAAGTTATCGAATATTCGAAACTTTCGAATACACGATTTTCGAATCGAATACGAATATGTCGAATGTAATATTCGACGAATATTCGAAACTTTCGAATATTCGCACACCCCTAGCAACTACATTCGAGTCCTCATCATATCCTTCCCAGGATTCGCGTAGCATTCGCAAAGGTGTTCTTAAGCTCCGGCCATACACAAGCTTTGCGGGGCTAAACCCAGTGCTCTCATGAGGAGCAGATCTCAAAGCAAACATAGCGGAAGGAATACATGCTTCCCAGTCGCATTTGTGCTCATAAGAAAGAGCTTTCAGTATACGTTTCAGAACTCAATGCATATGGTCTACCGGATTAGATTGCGGGTGATGGATCGAGCTGTGCACCACCTTGATTCCGCATTTATCCAAAAAGGTAGGGGCAAGGCAACTGCTGAAGACGCTGCCGTTGTCGCATTGAATTTCAGAAGGAAATCCGACACGCACGAATATCGAGAGCAGAGCGTCCACGACGTGAGGAGAATTGAGCTCCCTAAGGGGTACCGCTTCTGGAAATTTTGTTGCTGCACAGAGGGCCGTCAGGATGTATCGACAACCTTGCCTTGACTCCGGCAAGGGCCCAACAATGTCGATTACTAGGCGCCGAAAAGGTTCTGTTATAACTGGCACAAGCTTCATGAGCGCCTTCCACTTGTCCGTGGATTTCCCCACCCTCTGACAAGTGTCGCAAGAGCGCACAAAGTCTTCAGTGTCTTTCCAGCATTTCGGCCAGTAAAACTCAAGGGAAATCCTAGCCTTGGTCTTTTTCAAGCCGAGATGCCCTGCCCACGCGTTTTCGTGCACAAGTTCCAATAGCTGGCGACGATACTGTTGCGGTATCAAGAGTTGTTCATACTTGGGACCTTGTACATCTGTGTAGCTACGATACAATAGCTCAGATTTCTCATAAAAAAAAAACATTCTTTTTCTTTATTCCTAATTTTACGCTTTCCATTAGCGCTTTTATCGAGATATCTTCCCGCTGCTCTCGAATGAGCGTCGCTCGATCAACCCTGGACAGCTCACACCAAATTCTGCTAGAGGCTTGAGCGTATTGCCAGCCTCGCCCAACGGCGCCACTTCGGTTTCTCCGCCGACGCAGACGACGCTACTCGCTTCTGCTGGAGGCGGCTCGAGTAACCCACCCCGAGAGTTTTCTGTCCGAGGCTCAGTCTACTCGCTGCCAAGGTCACGCAGCTCAGCCGCTTGTGCAGGTGGTGTTGTACTACATGGAACGAGATCAAGTTCCTGGGAGAGCTTCCGCGCTTGCGATCGCGTGAGGGCCATGTACGCAACGCTGGAAAAGAACGATTTACCCTGCTCTTTGAGAAGCTGCTCCGAGTTGTTCGAAAAAAGATAAGGAAAACAATCTGGGAGAGCAGCAGACACAGCCGCTTCGGTGTAAAGCTTACCAAAAGAGCCTTCAATGATCACCGTAGCAATCGGTAAGCAAGTGCTCAGCTCCTCGGCGACCTGCCTGATCCATGCGCATTCTCCTGTCAAGTCGTTCGGAGACACTAATGAAGGGTGGACAAAGTCCATAGTTGCCGCTGAGTCTCGAAGTGCTCGACGCGTTTTCCCATTGATGCTAATCTCCTGAATATACGGTTCTAACAACCGCATGTTCTTTTCTGATTCCCGAATTGTTGCAAAAGCAACCTTTTGTTTACAATTTAACGCGATGTGCCCTTCTTTTTTGCAATTGTAACAGATTAGCGGCTTCCGTGGCTCAAACGCCCGTGTGGTATCAGTGCGCTGTTTGGGAAGCTCACTCGACTTCTGCGCTTCCGTTTGCCCTTCCCTCACAGTCTCCTTCGTACAAGACGGGTCTTTTCTGAAATTACGGTGCGGAGCAGCTTTCCGGCCATCAGGTTTTTTTTTTTTTTTTTTTTTTTTAAAGCCCTCTTTTCTCTCACCTTTTTCAACACGCACTGCCCTACTGTGCAAGTTTTGACGAGTGTAGTATTCTTCAGCTAACTCTGCCGCCTTGTTTAACCGTACTTCTCCAAGCTTATCCTGCAGCCAAAGCTTGACATCGTCCTCGATACAGCGGTAGAATTGCTCCAAATGCACTCTACCACTTTATCGCGATCGTCACAGACATCTTCGCCCTTGAGCCATTCAATTAAATCGGCTTTAAGACGAAACGCAATGTCAACGTGTGAGTCATTCCCCCTTTTTGCATACCGGAACCTTTGCCGGAAAGCCTCAGGTGATAATTTATATCTTCTCAACAGAGCCTCCTTACCTCGTCATAGCTCTCAAACGCCTCCCTCAACATACACGTTATCACGTCGGATACTTCCCCGGCAAGCAGAGCTAGCAGGTTCCGTGCCCAAAGAGACCGCTCGATGCCATTTCTATCGCAGACGTGTTCGAACTTTACGAGATACTTTGCCATGTCCTCGCCTACTTCAAACGGTGGCAGTTGGTCCCGAATTCTATGACCGCTGGCTTTAACCGTCGCAGAAGCTACGCTAGGCACCTGCAAACGCTGACGGCTTTCGACCTCCTCGCGCTCACGGAGTTCTCGTCTTTTGGAGTCCTCGCGCTCACGGAGTTATCTTCTTTCGGCCTCCTCGTGATCACGGCGTTCTTTGATATCCGCCCAGGCCTCATCGACTTCCTCAGCCGTCACTCCCTCCTTCTGCATAATCTCAAGGATCGCTTGCTTTCGTTTCGCACGGCCCAGAGTAAGGCCGAGTTCTTCACAAATTTCGATGAGTTCCTTCACTTCAAGGTTCTCCATCGTTCACACTAGCCTCTTGCTATTTGCCCTTGTTAGAATTTACTTGCTGTACCCACTGTAAGTCTACTAGCAAGACAAGCAAGCAATTCTCAACACTGCCGTGTTTACACCCTCCGCATTAACTTTGGTTTCAAAGCGCTCCTTCTTGGTTCGAAAGATTCAAAGCTCACTCCAATGCTTCACACAACCTTCTCTAAGCTAAGATAACCTGTGCTAGAGAAGTCTGGTGAACTGAGGGGAAAACATCAGGCACTCACCGCATCGAGGTAGCTGACGCCGGCCGATCCCACCGCTGCCCCCACTGTTGGGTATCGGGTGTCTCAGCTTGCGGCTGCTTCTGCGCAGAGCTCATAAACGGAGCGGACAAGGCGACGGTGAGTTAAGGCAAATTTACATACATGTAAACAGAGGCACGACATATTCGGCACTGGGGCCGACAGCTTATGGGGCTCGCACTGAGGTGCGACGACGGCCCGGGATTTCTTCGTTCGCTGTTCCCCTCTCCGCGCAGCTTGGTTCTTTTATAGCCCTGGCCGATTCCTTGCATCAGCCAGTAGTTCGAAACCTCCAATCAGGAACCGCCGTTGGTCACTGGCTGGAATCGGATCCGTGGATGAGAGGGCTTGTCGCACGTTGCGTGAGAAGTTTCCGTCGGTCGCGTCAGACGCATCGCAGGAGTTGCCGGGGGTTGCATGAGAGTTCCGCTTTAGTTGGCACCCGTTTACATCAGGCACCTCGCTGGTGTTGATGCCACTTGCGTCAGACGTTGTACCAGTTTGAATGCCTTGCCGATGCAAGGAAGTTTGGGTTGGGAGCCCTGGCATAACACCCCTTACCGCCCTGATGTGGCTGAGTCGACCTGTCACTGATCCCGTTAATCGGGTTGGCAATCGCCGGGCGGATTCCAAGGGCGGACGTATCGGCCCCCCGAAACGCACCACGAAAGCGCGGATAATTTAGAGTCGGTCCTATTGGTGCGCCAGCGAACGCCGGTTGTGGTCGAAAGACCGAGTCAGAGCCGAGAGTCGCTAACACAAACAAAAACGAAATATATTCTCAGTTAAGAGCCATCCTGCCTCAAAGTCGCCAGGATGGCTCTTTTACGGAGGGGAATAAAATGCAACGAAGACGATGAGTGGTAGTCGGAAAGGCAGGTGGCACCACTCAGGTAGAAAAGAAGACGTTTGGTTGGCTCGGCGCTTAGGCTGGTTCCGCCATTACCACGTAACTTGCCGTGACTGCTCATCTGTTTTATAAAAAACTGCTGCTCCTAAACGCCTTGTTTTATAATAAATCTTATCTTTAGAGCAAGAATTGTGTTTCTCGGCAAAGAACCCACAGCGAGACGTTTCTGCTTGAGGAATTGTTGGAAGTCATCTTTAGTAGCCCCAGTGTAGGGTAGCATGCCGGTTTTTGTAGACTGTAGATATTTCTGCTATTCCTTTCTCTCCTGTTCCTTCATTGCACTATATCCAGCGTACTGACGTTCCCTCCATCGGGACGACTAAGGAGGAGGAGGAAGAGGAATGAAAGCCAGCTAGGAGGGTCAACCAGACACGCGTCCGGTTCGCTATCCTACACTGGGGGAAGGAGATTGAGGGATGAAAGAACAGGGGGATAGAAAATTGCTCACAGAAGCATGCAGACAAGCTGCTCAAGCACCATGTAGCAGACTTTGGCTAAGCCTTACAAAATTCTTGTGCACGCAACGAAAATGCAACCAACTAAACTTTTTTCACTATCCTTTTGAATAACAGCACCCGCTTGTTACTGTGTGTTTAGACAATCATTTACGACTGCAAACTTGTGCCTTTAGAGTGAATAACATAAGTATAGAGAATCCGACAGTGGAGTTGTCGAGCCTACTAAGAAATACCTTAATAAATTATTTCCCTGCAGGCAACTTCTGTTTCTTTTACCTGTACAGGGCTTCAAAGAGCATCTGGAAACATTGTTATGTCAACGCTTTCCCTGCCGTACATAATGTTAATTCGTTTGATACAGCGACGTCTATCGACAATTTTTTCTGCCAGTAAACTTCTTGACCTTGCCAACTTTTGGATATATACTTCTCACGTACATTCCTGGCAGCCGTTCGTGGGATTCAACCTGCGCACCTAATTTCGCAGCGCGATGAGCGCCTAATTTCACATGACTTATATAGCCTGATCACTATGACGAATCTACACTCTAAGAAAAAAAAAGGTATGTGTGACTCTTTTCGGTGAGTCCTGACATGCCACGTAAATGACTCTCCTTAAAAAGACACGTTAATTCCCTTGTGGGTCAGAGGACTCTCCGAAGAGAGTACAATGACCCCCAAGGAGAGTTGACGTGTCTCTTTAAAGACAATGATATACGTGGCAAGCCACAACTCTAAAAAAAAAAAGAGTCAAATGACTCTTTTTTTTTTCTTAGAGTGTATATCACATGAATACGTAAATGCGGACCTGCGAAATTATCACCAAGACATGGTGAATAAAATCAGTTTAATTAACTGGTTCGGCATACAAACACTCGTAAGCGCGCTCACATGCGCAAAAAAAAAATAATAAAAGCAGGAAATTCAACCGATATAGCTCCGCTGTTAAGCACGAGATAGTAGTTCAGTTTGACCGTGATGGCGAGATGCCTGAAGGCGCCGCGCTGGCCGCATTTTCGATGGAGGCGAGTGTGCTTGAGGCCCGTGTACTTAGAAATTTCCGGAGCCCTCCACTACGGCGTCCCTCATAATCATATCGTGGTTTTGGGAACCCCAGCAATTATTATTAGAGATGTCTGAAGGCCGCTTGCTAAAGAATTCGTATATTGTGCATTGAGTACGCGTTAGAGAACATTCAACAATTATCTGTAGTCATCCACTACATATCATGTCGTAGTTAAATTTGGTACATAAACGCCGGAGTTACACTTATTTAAATTCACTCGCCTTATTCAGTGATTTCAATGTCATAAAGTCAGGTAAAATTTTCAGATTAATCGTTTTTTTACATCATTGTTTATTTCAACATTCGAATGGCTGCCTATTTCATTGATATTTGATATTTTCGTGCCTCGTGCAGGCAAAGTTCGCTAAAATCGCCTTTTGGAGGACGTTGTGCCAAAGACTTCACCACCTAATATGGAATAACAACGCACATGCTCCCAGCCAACCTAAATGGACGAAAGAAGGCGCCGACAGCTACGCCGCAAAACAACCGCAGGAAGAATCTGAAAAGAAAATAAGAAGCGAAAGCGGAGACAGGCGGCGAAGTTCACGCGCCCCACGTCTTTTCAGTTCTCCACCTTTGAAGAGCATGTGTGCGCAGTGAGCTATGCGCAGGGAGCCCCACTCATCGGCCTGTCATGAGTCTGCCACTCTGGGCCAGTGGGCAGAGACTGCAACACAGGCCCGTTCCCATTAGAGCCCATCTTTCGCTGTCAGATGGAGCAATTCAAATATCAAGCACACTGGCTTAAAGCTCAAGAAGTTTAGGTTCATTTTTCACCCGCTCTCGCTTTTGCTAACGGTACGTCCAGGTGTCATTTCCCTTTTAAATTGAATCGTCGAAATATCCCCTGAAAGCAAGATCGACTTTCTGTCAAGGCGCTGCGATCAGAGACAATTATTGATATGTTCGATATGGAAAGTAAAGAGAGCGTGCGAGTCCTTCATACTGTGGCATTTAAACTAAAAATGACAACGAACTATGCCAGTACTTGGGCGACCTTGGCATTGAACTCGATTTGCCATCTATCCGGTCCGCCTCACAGAGTATGACCCAGTTCACAGCTATGCCACCTTGACGGATACACAAGACTAATTCTGCCACTTTATTTCGCACTGTGTATAGGTGCGCATAAAATTACGTGCAAGTGAGAAGATCGAAATTATTTTGAGGATATCTACATTACATCTCATTGAAATGGGTCCATATCACGTAACGACTTCCTTCCAATGCTGCTTCTTTTAGCACTTTGCCAGTGGCCCGAGCACAGCTCCGCCGTCGTCATCACCGCTATCGGCCGACAGAAAAAGATAGACAGTACGAAAGAAGTAGAATCGAGCGATAGGAGTCCTCTTAGAAAGAAATTCAGAGAACTGAGCAGCCTTAGCAAATAAAAAAAAACATAACCGCGCGATCATATTTACTTCGTAATCGGCCTTTGTCGGCACGGCGGTGAGTTAAACAAGGTTTTGATGAAGTGGAATAATCAGGACGCTCTAGTAGAGTCAAACTATGATACTGAAGGAGCGTTTGTTTCATCTAAGCTTAACTATATACATACAGCTGGCGCACAAAATTGCATTTGCACCGCACAAGCATCTTACTTCTACGGCTATCTCATCTTCTATCAATTGTTACTGCTGAACTCACTGTGCTGACAAAAATAAAGACCTCCATTCGGCGCTAACAGGCCGAACGAAGCTGAAACAGAAGAGGAATAGTTAGAAGACATGTGGGAGGCTCTCCTGCTGATGCAATACCTCGGAAACCAACTATATGTGGTGGACAGAACTCGGACGGCCGCAGCGAGACATGACTACCTGGACTAAGCAGGACGCCCACTTTTGGGCTCAAGCCTGGTCGTACAATAAAGTTTATTTCTCTCTCCCTCTTCCATTGAGATGCACGAGACTTACGTCGAACGCACCTAAATAGCTCATTCCAACGTGTACGGTATACAGAAACACCATTATTTATTTATTTATTTGATTTGTATACATACAAGCACAAGGACACAGAGAAAAGAGGGAGAGAGCAAGCTAGCAACTGCCACCAAGAGGGGCACAACGCCTGCCTGCTCTTTCGGGAGGAGGGAAGAGACAGAGGAAAGGAAGTTAGGAGGAGAAAAAGAGGAAAGGAGATAGGAAAGTGAAGAAAAAAAATTGACGAAGACTTGGACAAAAATAGGTAAACACACACACACACAAAAAAAAATGAACTCTTATAGACGGGTGGCCAGATCTGTTTGGTCCATAAAGGTCAGCAGAGCTCGATGGGCCTGGTCGCATCGAGATACACAACCTCTCGGAAAGAGGTAATCGTCGATGGTCGCGCATTTAAGTCCGAGGAATTTATATTCCTTAATCAGCAAAGCCCGCTGCGTAGCAAACGCGGGACAGTGTATTATAAGATGCTCAAGTGTTTCACATGAGCCACAAGCTGCACACAACGGACTGTTCACACGTCCTTGACGGAATAAGCGTTCGCGCACCAGTACTGAACCGACTCTTAGTTTATATAACAGTGCTCTGGAACGACGAGGCAAGCCACGACCACGAACACGGGGAGGAAACGATCCGTTCGCGACACGCTGGTCTGGGTGCTGCTTTAGGAGGTGGCGGCGTATAAGCAGACGAGCGTTGTCCATCATAGACGAAATTTCCGGGCAGTCACAGTCATCATGATTACAAGATGAAGCGAGGCGATCAGCCTCTTCATTTCCAGCAATGCCCACGTGTGAAGGTATCCACTGGGCAGCTAGGGACATCCCGCGTGAGAGAATTTTGTGGACTGATTCTACGATACTGCATAGAATAGGGCTGTCGGCCTCTTTTCCGGTGAGTCTGCTAAGGGCACCACGAAAATTTGTTAAGGATGACGACTTTCGATGTAGGCAGTCCTTCTTGCACGTACTTAAGGGAGACATCAATCGCTGCGAGTTCCGCAGTCACTGATGATGACGGGTGAGGTATTTTAAACACTCGTCTGATGTCTGTCGAAGGACAAAAGAAAGCCGCAGAAGCGCCGATGTGTTAGCTGTGATAAGGCAGCTTGCTTGCCCATGAACGGATGCAGTTCGGAAGGAATCCAAGAGCTCAAACTTACGAAATAACCCTTCTCTCCATTTTAGGGGCTGATTACACATCTGTTCTATTGCTTCGCTGTCCGCAGTGGTCAGGGGCGTAGCCAGAAATTTTTTTCAGGGGGGGGGGGTTCAACCAAATTTATGTATGTTCGTGCGTGCGTTTGTATGTGTGCGTGTATATATGCGCAAGCAAAATTGAAAAATTTCGGGGGGGGGGGTTGAACCCCCCCAACCCCCCCCCCCTTGGCTACGCCCCTGGCAGTGGTACATTAGTGCAAAACTGCCGAATTACAAGGTAGCGTTACGCAGCTGTAGGCTTATAAAAGAAAAACATGTTTGTACACACCGCTTATTAGTCGTTAATTGAGCGCCAGCAGGATTGCACCGTGCAGCAGCCCGTAGTATTCTGATCAATCAAAAGGGCGCTAACCGATGATAATATGTATAAAGTAGTTGGCTGTTTCCGTTGAAAAATGGCAAAACAACCCTACAGGACAAATGCAGATACGACATTCTGTTTCAGCGGATACCTATATGGTCACCTCGAAGAGACCTCCGATTTCTCTCTAATAATAATAGAACATCCAAACATGAGTGCCAGCAGCAACAGCTTGACTGCTTGAAAGAAAAAAGGTCTCCACTTGAAAGTCGCCTCTCGAATACGAGATGCCCGCAAGCGGACATTTTTGAAGGGCAGTGCGCTAGATCTCTCACCACAAAGCACGTTTTACGCTCGCTTAATAAAGTTTTACGACACCCTTTCGAGAGCCTCTTCTGAAGCGCCGCAAACCCTTTTCGAGTAGCCAAGGGCGTAGCCAATTCTCTAATGTTCGGCAATAACTTCGCAGCTGCTGAAAGCACGCGCCACTTGGCGAAATTACGTCTTCAAAACCACCATCGTTCGCAAACCGCACACCAGCCCACAATGGAACCGTACGTCACCGCAAGCCTGCGTTTCCCGTATTGCACGGGGCACAGCGAAGCGTGCCTGCGCACACCCTTTTTACGGAACCTATAAAGATTTCTAAACGCAGTCATTTCGCGAGTGACGCAAGAACCCTCGGCAGCCACAATGCTGTTCGGTTAGCCGCGCCGTGCTTGTAATTTTCTCGGAGAGGGCGACAACTGGTGGCGCGCGTTTGTGTAGATGTGTGCTGTATTTCTACGTTGCAAAGGTAGGGGGAGGGACCGTCGCTAGCGCGCGCGCGCGCTTTATCTGCAAAGAACGCGAACAAGGCGCCTACTGTGTGTGCTCGCTTACTTGCGCGATCCCACACGTAGTAGACAACGAAGCTGCAAGGCTACAGAAGACGCGTAAACGCGCCTAGAAGGCTTTTTAAAAGGAGGGAAGAAAAGGAGGCCCTCTCACTCTTTTAGAGGCGTTTTGTGCGAAGCTTCTGTGGAGGTTGGTTGAAAGCAGTTGAAAGGGTCGACCGGGAAAAGAGGGGGGTGTTCGTCAATGCCGTCCGAAAAAGAGTTCGTGTCCAAACCCTTAGGGCAGCCGAAGTCGCGCCGAGAATAAGAAAAGGGAGCGATCTCCCTGACAAGAATAAATAACACGCACCCGGTCAATCTGTGAGGGCAGTCTGCGAAGAGACAGGTCAGCAATAGGACTAAAGAAAGGGGTGGAAGGTCGCCAGCATAGCCCCGCACACTGGGCCCGAACAACCCCGTTCGGGAACAAGCGAGAGTTTTTACGCTTGAAGAGGCTCCCCCTGGCGGGAGAATGGGAGATTGAATGGAAATACGAGAAATCTGACCGCCCGAACCAGGCCTTTGGCTCTTCGGTACTGCCAATAAGCATTCTTCCGTGGCGGTCTATAGCGGTCCGTGCAGTAGGGTTAGAGGCACGCTCTTTGTGTTTGTTTTTTGCCGTTTTTGCTTCGTTTAGTCCCGCAAAACTAGTGCTGTTTGCTTCTTCTACCTGATGCACGGCAAACATTTTCCGAGCGAGTTCACGGTACGTTATACTTTGGCACACGTTGGGGGAAAAAAAGAAATGACGAAGAAAGGGGTTGAGGTCTGCGCGTTCGCGTTGTGTAGTTCCCGACGACTTCAGCGCGTCCAATCTAACCTCTGCTCTGTGCGCCCGCCATTGTGAATATAAAGTCGTCGCTACTGGACCACCTCAGAAAAGTGCCCGGTATGATTTATTTCTATAAGGCCCGACCCCCAGCCCTCCCACGCCCAGAGCCCAAACTCCGTCGTCCTAAACTTCATTCTTTTTTTCTCTAAAGTTATGATTCACGACCCGCCAGGATGCCTTTCAATGCGCTTTGTATGCGCACACGTCCAGCAAGGAGTACAAAGCAAATATTACAAGGTGCCCCGCGGAGAAATGGACAAGTCATACGAGGTACCGGGGAAGTACAACGACCTCGTTGTGCTGTTTCTGCCCGTCCCGGCGTGTTCCTTTAACATCGCGTGGCTATGAAGGGAACATTTTTCTTTTCAGGCATGCGCCCGGAAAATATGAGAAAATATGAATTCAGGGAGCGCGAGTCATTCCCGACTCGTTTGCCCTTTTACCAGCGCATGCCCTTATCACAAAGCACCATTATTCAGAGCAGTGTTTTGTTTGTTTTATATTCGATGTGCAGAGCAGCGATGCTGTCGTACTTTTTTGTTCACAATATTTTGACCTCTGCAGGGCCACTTTTGTAGATCATATATGTTGTATTCATATATACAAGCTGGCGCAAAACTGGAATGGCTGGTGAAAATTATTTTACGTAAGCCCGTGCGCTTTCGAAAACCAAATAAGAAAAAATAAGGAAGCGATCTTGCACCGTTCCTGCACCCGTTCCCGTCCCTGAACTCGCACCCGTTCATGCGGGTATAAGTAATTGAACTGTGAACAGGGATAACTTAGAACACTAAACCATAGGATAGTGAAAACACTGTCACCGGCAAGAAAATTATTTATATACATGGAATGTGATTCATATATATGGGCGGTGGTCTAGTGGTTATGGCGCTTGACTGCTGACCCGAAGGTCGCGGGATCGAATCCCGGCCGCGGCGGCTGCGCTTTCGATGGAGGCGAAAATGTTTGAGGCCCGTGTACTTCGATTTAGGTGCACGTTAAAGAAGCCCAGGTGGTCGAAATTTCCGGAGTCCTCCACTATGGCGTCTCTCATAATCATATCGTTGTTTCGGGACGTTAAACCCCAGATATTATTAATTTTGAAATGGCCATGTATACAATACTTTTGCTTAACATAGCGTCGTTACGCACAGAATACATATTGTAGGGTATCATTTACATGGATGTAGTTTATACGTCACTTTTGTATAGTTTAATAGCCTCAAGCCTCAGTTCTAAAACGAACAGCCGCTGTTGTTTCTGTTAAGATGACAAAGAGGGAAGTTAATGACATTCGTTTAGTACAGGCTTTGTGTGAGTTGGCAGTAAGTATTAAAGCATTCATTTACTGAGGAGCAGCCAAATGATAGCAAAGTAAGGTAGGTACTTGAAAGTACAAAGTTACGATGGAAATACCGACGTCGAATAAAATGCTTGCTGCATATCACACAGTTTCCTTTATGGTTTTATGAGGAACAGCGATGTAGTATTCGCCTCGTAGTTCGATGTCAAAACAAAGTAGCAATACTAGACATGACTTAGAGAAAGTAGGTGCTACATTACATATTTCATTTTACGAAGAACGTAATTGGGAGAAAACAGAAGGATAAGCTGCGAGGACCGTTCTCTGTGAATATGAACGTGTATGCCTATCAGTTAGGCTACAATCAATCATCACGCCTGAGCACTGGAATGATTAGAGAAGTTCTAATTTGGAAGAATTTTTTTAAATAATGTCCAAATTGTCATTAGTATTTCCTGTGTTAGTTCATGCTACTTTAGTTGTTTACATAGTCATTTGCTGCCTATCTTCAACAATGCAACAGGCTGTGTAACTCTGCCATGCTTAAAATTGAAGATAAAGGAATTTAAACGCATGTAGATGAACAAAAATAATCTAAACGTTATTGCTCATGAGTGTTTTGTTGGATTATCAGCTATAGCTGCAACTTTTGAGAACTTATGTCCCGACGCTGGTCGGTGCTGAATGTGTATCGCCTCAATTCTGTTTGTAGGAATTCCAACATTGGCACTAGTCTTGAAAGTCAACAATGTGAAACCGGTATGCGAACGACTGGTAAAAATGTTGTCCAAATAATTATTATATAGGCTACGCCAATGCTACCGCAATGACAATTCACGAATGGAGTGCAGAAATGGTAAACAAAAAAGACAAACAATAGTGAATTTCTATTTCTGCGTTTATGTTTGCGGGAATGCGAATGAACAATGTGAAATTCGCGCGAAATTCTCGTTATATGAGTTCATGATATACGAGTTCATACGATGAGTTCATGACATATGTTCATGGTGTAGCAGTCTGGAAAACGGGCACGTCGTCTCTTCTTCTCTCGGCCTTGTCCTCTCTATGCGCTATGTCATGATCAATGTCATCAATGCACACAACTATATATTCGCGTACGTGCATTGCTGAGGAATCTGAGAGGGGACACCAAGTTTGTTTGTATACAACGACTTGCATATTTATTTCGTGAACACCTCAGCCATAAGCGAACATGTTGAACAACTTTTCTCCATTCAATTGACAATTCAAGTGTTCGCTTACGTGTTACCATTCCACACGTATAAAATATGCCATGGACCGTACTTGACGTTTCCATTGCTCGCGGTGATATTCCAAGTTAATTTGTCGGAGCCAACAAGAAAACAATAAGAAATGTCGTTTGTACTGAATACAGTAGAAAGCAGTTTTCCTTTTCTTTTTTACATCGATTTGCTTATTATTGGCCTTGCTTTAAAAACACTACTTCTATTTCGTGCTCGTCGTGTCCTTTGGTTATCGTGTTTCTTCATCATGCGCACACTTTATGCTGATAATAGTCATTCTGTTGAGATATCTGCTGCTACCTGACGTCTACACCAGTTGTCTTGCTTAAAATAAATATGTCTGGATGTACCCGCCATAACCGATCACTTGAACTCGTTCAACTACCTTCCGCCTCCTGGTAACGTTTTGTACGACGCAGTTAAAGTTCAGTCGCTTTCTGTTAATGCTGCGATTTATTCCTGGAATGAAAGCGGGAAAATCATCACCTATTTGTAGCATGAAGATACAAAATAACTCACATGTGTTTCTCAGAAAGAAAGCTTTATAGTTCAAAAAAAATCGTGTTCGTCTGATTTGCCATTGCTAGGACTATAACATTCGCGCGCCTCTAGCTTTACACATACGTTCGAATGCGGCTCGGAAAGACGACAAAGTTCAGGAGTGTGCTATTTATAATGTCCCCGGGCACGAATAAGTTCTGCTTTTAGCCTAACATTTTTACGTCAAATGCGAACTGGCCGCTACCGTAGCTTTCGTTTTTGCTTTACGCATACAGTGTATATACCTCGTGGCAATTCAGGAAAAAGTTCACGGGTGCTTTCGGTATAAGATTTATTCAAGCATAGGTCACTAGCGCACGGTGACTCTTGGGGGCCTAAGCTCGTTTTACGACTTCGTGTGGGCACCGTCCGAAAATCCCGACTCGGATCACACCGTTTGTGCACTCCCTAATCCCCCTTTGCTAGATTCTTCCTTTGTGCATCTTCGTCTCGCAAGGATCGCGTAAAAAGGGACTACAAACCACCGTCGGTCAGTAATGGCCGCCATTACGGCCGCGACCCCGTCCGAGAAGAAAGTCAGCCACGTTGGACTCGGGGTCGAACACGAAAGCAACCGCTCTTTTATACGTGTGAAACCGCAATCGTAACCCAGGGATTAGTCGGCGGGCCATGGATGTAGCGATCCGCATCGTCCTGCGTGAATACCTCCTGATTTTTTTTTACCTTTCTTTGTTGCCAGCGGCAGTTAAACACGGCTACATCGATAGGAGGATTAATTTTTACAGCACCAGGTGGCGTCCGAGGAGCTTCGTGTCGCACACTATGCGTTCGTAAACGGTGCCCGATGCGTGCAAGTCATAATGAGGAGGTTGTCAACAAGATACGCGTCACTTGGCTTGTTTATTTCATTTTGTCTGTTAAGGGCTACAGCGCTCGGTTTTATGCATATTATACGAGCGCATACGTGTTGTAAAACATGCATACTCATTTGTTACGAACAGCTGGGCTATAGGGGGGGGGGGGGGGGGGGGGGGGGGGGGGGTGGCAAGCTTTATTAGATTTAATACACGTCCCTCGTGCAAACTTGGGAATATGTTAGTTTTTTTTTTTTTTTTTACTTAGAGGCCATTCCTTATCAGTCGCCCTTTCTTCCTTTGTTATGATATCAATGCTGACCTAATAAACTGAGTTTTTAGTCCGGTAGTGCTGAGACGCTGTAACTCGTCACCGAGTTGACTTGTGTTCTCTGTGCATTGTTACACGCTAATGCTAGAAGCACGTGCGCGAAAAATAAGGTGCAGTATAAAACAGCATTAAATAACGCTGCTCTTTAATGGCTTGTGCAAGACACGTGAGCTCGGAAGAGCCCTCATACAGAAATACAGCGACACCCTTTTTATGCTACGGTTTTTTGGGCATGACACGTTTTATCACAACCAGCTGGGCTATATAAGCTGTAAAATTTTCTTTGAATCGAACTTTTATATTATTTGTTTTTTCTGTTTCTTTCTTGTTTTTTATTCTTCATCGTCGTGGACTATGGGGCACGTAATACAATAGTGATATTGCTCGTGCCTCCTTCATATAACACACATTGACGGGAATAGTTAACGGCTTTCACTGAAAGGAAACTTCGTTAGCGCGATCGTGTTTCTTCTTTTTTGCTGATTTCATAAAGAGCCTATACATACGTCAAACATATCTTTTTTTCTGTATTACTGGATTTGCACTCACCGTCTCACGCGGATACAAAACGTACGTTTCGTTTGTTCGTTTTCTTTTTCACTGTAATATAGGTTATTGCAACATTGACAACTTGCAATTTAGCGTTGTAGGGCGTTAAACCTGTTAAAAAATAATAATGATGCGGATGACTGTTCCACATGATGTAACTGAATTTGAGGTAGGTTATTGAAACAGCAAGTTCTGAAATCTCAGCAGGACGTTACTGCATTTACTATTGACATACTCATTTAAATTCATCATATAACATCGTTCACAGCACCTGTGTATGAGGCCCACCAGCACTTACACCTTTGAAGACGAGAGCATTTCTGTATTAGTTGCTACCGAGCAGCATACGCGCACCTTCACTGTATAGAAACCGTTCCCCTGTAGAAGCCTTAAGATGTTGTTCATTACATTCGCCACAGAAGAAGCCATTATTTCAAACTAAATCGATGGGAGTGCGCTATGCCCATTCCCCGAGACGAAACGAGCTGAAGCCTTTGTAGAAGCGTCTGCACACGAGACCTGTTCAACAGGAATGACAAGTCGTTGCATTTTCGCTCTGACGCTCTTTGTGTCTATACGTGCGACGCGAGCACTTGACGCCGCCATAGGTCACGCAGTTGCATGATGTCTTCGAGATAGAGAGACGGGAACTGGCACGGGGTGGGTCGTCTTTTGATTCGCGTGCGCCTCGTCTCCCGCTGTCCCCTGAGCGCGGTTTCAATTTCTTGCTGCTTGCTGCGGCAGTGGCAGCGACGGTAGCAAATTGCATTCGTGGTCACGCTCGGATGCTCCGTGGGAACCTATCGGCTAGAGAAACAAGAAAGAGCGAGTCAGCCTCGCCTTAAACGCACCTATAGTAAAGAACGTGTCAAAAGGCATCAGTACCACTGCTGCAGAAGCAGCGAGTCTAGCGTCACGAAAGTACTCGAGTACAGCCAATCGTTAGATTCATTTCTTTACGACTCCTTCGCCTACCTTTCTGCATCGTGCATTATGCAACAGCCATACTGCGCGGTTGTTTCTATGAACGCCGCACGCCACTCAGCTCATACATTGAAAGCATAGCTGTGTGACAACCTAAAGTGTAGAACCTTCTTACCTGATTCTTTGTCCGGCGTAGAAGTTGTTGCTAGGCCGAGGCACGGCGTGCCTATAGTCACCTTGTTTCTATTTTATGCACTGTACGCCACACGTCTGACGCTGATCACGAACTGAAAACAAGCCTTATTCGAGGTCCTTAGGCTTAGCGCGAACCTCTTGAGTTCTCCTAATGTCAAGTAATGCTTACCGCGGGCAAGATGCGCGTTATAAGAAAGTACTGCATGCTGTTTCAAAGCTGGCAGGAAATTTTGCACGAACGAATCCATTAGCTTCAGTTGTTAGACGAATGAAAAGACAACTTAGGATGGATGTATGGAAAGTCCTTTATTTTGAAATAGGCAGGCTCAAGTCCTCTGTGGGGACAGGCGGGACTTCGCCAGACTACGATGATCGTTCACGGTGTCTCAGGGTTACCACTTATATAAGTAACAGGCACTTGTACTGAGGCGGTGTGTGGTCGGTACTGTGGTTTGTCAGTCCCCCTAAACCACCCTGGTCAGGCCGTTCTGACTTCCATACTGTGCAAATAATAGCTGCTTGTTCGGATTTTGTGCATCGCAAAGCCTGTATGGCCACTCGCCCTTTATCGAATGCAGAACATTGCCATAATAAGTGGTGAAGGTCTGAGCCCGCAGTGTGTGCACGTCACTGCCTCAGTGTCGGGTTGTCGCCATTTTGCTAGAGAGTATACGGTGTGTAGGCAGAATTCGCGAAGACCTTATTGACGAATATATCTTGACAGCGCGAAAGGGGAGACTTGCTCGAAAAGAGGACCGCTGGGGTAACCTGTGCAGTACTTTGTTTACCAGCATTACGCTGAGACGGGCGTACATAGTGCATCGTAGCTACCGAGGGAACCATTTGACTTAAGAGCTGATACGGGTTCACCTTGAGGGGCGGGGGCAGCGAAATATTGGTCGACCCACCTGCGAAAGCAGCAGCGGCGTGTGCTGCCGTATTGCCCCCGGGCACATCCGTCAAGAAAATTCTTAGACGACCGGGTGTGTTTAGGATAAAAGGCGAACGATTCGGGCTACTATCTATTTCGTAATGGGAGAGATGTATGCAGCTGTCTCTAAATTGCGTAAGGTGTAGCTTCAAGCTCAGTGATCAGACGACCTAATGCAGTGAAACCCAGAAACCGACACATGTAATCGACGAGATAAGCCCCATGATTTTCACGATAACCTTTCTTGTGCCACTACGTTGACCTGGTTATCGCGTACGATGAAACATGTGTGCTTATATTAAATGGCGAAAATATAGGAAACGTTCTATCGACTAGCAAGTCCATCCAAACGTAATCAATAACTGCTACACGAGGTGATGAATCGGAATAAAAGAACACGGGTACAACCCAAAACGGCAGAAGAAATAAGAAAAAAAAAAGAGTTCAGATGGGCGTCGCGGTTTGGTTAACTTTAAGTCACAGGTTCGATCCCTATTCACCTAAGACGACTCGACGGCGAAAGCCATGTTCCTTTTCTTCTCAATCGATGTATTGATGCTGGCCCGCCACCCACGGAAAGCTCTCTGCACCTAACGTGGCTTTGCACTGCCTCCAGAATCGGAGGCACCTCGCCCATAGGTCGGCAAACTCACTCATGAGTCGACTCACTCAGACTCACTCAGACTCATATCGAGACGTGTGTCTGAGTCTGAGTGAGTCCGGGTGAGTAAAGTTTTTGTGATTATGAGTCCGAGTGATTTCGGTTGGGAAAAATTTTGGTGAGTCTGAGTCCGAGTGAGTCCGGTTGAGGAAAATTTTGGTGAGTCTGAGTCCGAGTGAGCCCTAAGGGCAAGATATATTGCATGAGTGAGTCTGAGTGAGCTCCACATTTTTTGCCGACCTATGGTCCTATCTACTCAACTTTAGCATTACTATCAGCCCTATGTCAGCTCACGTTTATACTCCCGTATAATCCCGCATACTTCAACGCGCTACCGTTCATACGTCAGCACAATATTTATTGATCAGACGCGTGAGTTGAGGAGGGAGAGGGGGAGGAGGTGCCTTGACCTCCCCCCGCAAACTTTTTCACGGTAAGTTACTGATAAAAATACCTCGTATGAGTCATGACTTTCAATAAAAAGGTCCTTATTGAACTGCAACCTCAGATAACTCGTATTTGAAGGTACGAGATCAAAAGGTGCTAAGTGGCGCATCGATTATGCGAGATATTGGCGTTAAAAAGCATTGACATTATGGTAGAAAAAGGATAATTAAATGCTAACGGACTCATGAGTCGACTCACTCAGACTCACTCAGACTCAGATCGAGCCGTGAGTCTGAGTCTGAGTGAGTTCGAGTGAATAAAATTTTGATGAGTCTGAGTCCGAGTGAGTCCGGTTGAGAAAAATTATAGTGAGTCTGAGTCCGAGTGAGTCCGGATGAGGAAAAGTTTGGTGAGTCTGAGTCCGAGTGAGCCTTGAGGGTAAGATATGTTTCGTGAGTGAGTCTGAGTGAGCTCCACATTTTTTGCCGACCTATGACCTCGCCTGCATTTGCACTGCCTCCATGATCGGCTCACCTTTCACCAAGCGATCATGTCATGTGGGGACGTCATCATGTGACATCACGTGATTGGACGTCACAGTTGCGTCATGATGACGTCCACATTTTGGCAAGATGTGACGTCATGATGGCGTCATGTGGTGAAGTCATTAGTGATAATGATTTTTACAGCGAAAGCTGTTATGAGGCCACAACAAGGGCCGTTTTTGGCGCCGTAGTTGTCCGCCGCCGCCGCCGCCGGTGTCCGTAACCACTATCGCTCGAAATAAGAAAAAAGAACCGAAATAAGAAAAAATTTACAGGATGGAACGAGGTTCGAACCTGGGCCCTCTGCGTGGGAGCCCAGTATTGTACCTCTGAGCCATCCCGGTGCTTTTTTTTTTTTCTTCTTTAATTCATGGAAACATGACCCGTTATTGCTGTGAACCACACAATACATACTTCGTCACATTGCAAAAAGACCCTATACAGGCTTCATGTCGGGAAGGAACCACATTAACATATGTAATGTAGCGTGGTAGAAGGGTAAAATAACAACCAAGCGTCACAAAACGCGAATTCTGTAACCAGGCGTCACACAATGCGAATTGCGCAACGAGTGGGTTATTGAATGCTTCCAACCCATTACAAAGGGCTCTGCCATAATTCTTCATCGTTATCAGCCACAGCATCAACAAAGTGCGCATAATTCCTTATATGTGTTTAGCAGGTACCAGGATTCTCCGCAGCATGATGAAAAATTGCATAGTGGCTGCTTCCCTACTTCATAAAAATTATGATGATTTATAGCGTAGTGGGTTCCCCGCAAGTGCTCTTCTATTGGTTGCCAAGGAATCCCATATGGCTCCCATGATCCATTTCCTCAGGGTATCAATAACGTTAATTCCCTCTCTGTCTCTCTCTCTTTCACACGTTAACATATGTTATAAAGCGTGGTGGGAGAGTGACATAACGACCGGGCGTCACACAATGCGAATTAAGTAATTAGTGGGTCCATTAAAGCTTCCAACCCATTACAAAAGGCTCAGTCGTAATTCTTCATCGTCATCAGCCGTCGCATCAAGAAACTGCTCATATAATGCCTTACAGATGGTACCTCGCTTCTCCGCAGAATGACGAGTAATGTCGTGGTGGGTGCTTCCCAACTTCACAAAAATTATGATTTATGGCGTAGTGGGTACCTTGCTAGTGTACTTGTATTAGCAGCCACAAGACAGTTTATAACGGACTCCAGAAGTGCCGCTCTTCCAGCTGTCGCTGTGACTGTGCTGCGCTTTCCGCGCAGACCTGGCGATTTTCTGCATCACTCGTGTTGGCGCCGACGCCGCCGACGCAAGACGCCAGTCAATTTTCGAGTTTGATGAAACCTCACGAGCTCGTTTTCTGTCCTACGCTTGGGCTGAGGCAAGGTAAAATAAAAACGTAAGGAATGGCGGAGGAAGAAACGAACGGACAAAAAAAAAAAAAAAAACGAAGCTTAGCATAGTCTTCCGAAGGATGAAGCTTTGAGATGGATGGTGAAATTTAACGTCGTACTTGAACTCCCTGGACTGTGTTTGACTGTACGGGGGTTTGATATATGCGCTCGCGCGCCAAAATGTTTCGCACACTTGAAAGCGGCAACAAGCGGTGAAATAGAACCTGACGTCAACACCACTGCGCTGTACCGACAAAGAGCTACGGCTGTGATGCCAGTAACAGTAAAATGTTTTATATTTGTTAGCGCACTGCACTTGTCTAATATTTTGATGCAGTGGAGGCTGCCAAACCTGGCCAGAGAAGCCTTACCATTCACAAAATATAAAACCTATTTAGCCTATAAGGCCACGCATATAGAATAGAGTACACGTACAGGAATACATAACGCTTCACGACGACAGCGTAAATTTGCATAAAGTGTTTATAGAACTTCTGTGGCAGTAAAAGTAGCAGAAATGAAAGATACGAATGCACTATACGAGCACCGCAATGCGAACGCCGCCGGAACACAAGAAACTACTACATCAAAAAAAAAAGTTATGAACGCCTGCACAGTGTCTATGATAAAAATTACGCGTAAGCAGCACTAGGCGCTCTTGCTCGGCTGTCCCAAGCACAACACACATAGATAGTGACAGGAATGAGGGCTTCGTTTACTGGATTCAGAATGAACTTTTTCAATACGCGAGAAATTAGGCCTACGGCCATCAAAGGTTCATCATAAAGCAAAGAAAGCCTTTCGGCGCTTCTTTGAAAATATCGCTATTTGTGATGACTTTTGATTTAGTTACATGTGGGCATCATGCTCTATGTGCCAAAGATTAGCGGAATGTGCTAAACCAAATCTCTTGAATTCACCGAATATTGCTTTTCTCAATTTTTATTTCGTGTCTTTCAAAATCATATCGTGGTTTTGAGACGTTAAAACCCAACAATTATTATTATAAATTTTCATTTCTCTTTCCCAGCAACAAAGCGAAAAGGGGTAGCCGTCGCCAAGAAATGGCGAGAAC
Organism: Rhipicephalus sanguineus; assembly: GCF_013339695.2. Lineage (NCBI taxonomy): Eukaryota > Metazoa > Arthropoda > Arachnida > Ixodida > Ixodidae > Rhipicephalus > Rhipicephalus sanguineus. The sequence goes on from NC_051179.1 coordinate 61,267,810, forward strand.
TCTGTTACATATTTTTATTTCAGTAAAAAAAACTGGGAGGCTTTAATCATAATATCTGAGGTATCGCGCGCAAAAGAAAAAAAACACGATATGTGTATGAGGCACGCCGTAGTGGAGGGCTTCGGAAATTTCGACCATCTGGTGCATCGCACAGTACGCGGGCCTCCATCATTTCGCCCCCATCCATAGGGCGCTTTAAGAAAGTTGAAAGAAAGTGCAAGTTATGCCCAGCCGTAGGTCAAAGAGCAGGCACTGCAAAAAAAAAAAAAATACAGTAGCCTTGATGTATGGTAGTTTCAAGGTCCCTCTGTATCAGATAATGCCCATTCATTTCTTCACTTCAAGAACTTCGTCTATTGATTCACACACATGCATGCTTTGCTGCAACTCTATTGAACAGCAACGGGCCACTGTAAGCTGCACGTGTGGTTTCTTTCTCGAAATCATCGAGAACTCATTACCGAACTTGGCTCGGCTTCTTTTCACCTCAACGCCATGGCAGATAGCGTCGCGAAGGAATATTAACGATGGGCACGCAATTATTCCTTTTCTGACAGCCTCGATCGCTCCATTCAGCTCTCTCATGCACTCCACTTCTTCTTCTTCTTCTTCTTCTTCTTCTTCTTCTTCTTCTTCGTGTTCCACGACCACTATTATTGCTACTACTACTTCTTGTTGTCTTTTGAACACGTGAATATTAAACGCCACCTAGGGCACTGAGGTCAACAAACCCAAAGCCTTGTTCACTTCTCCACAAAGGTGTTTGTAGTTAACTCAAGCAGGCTTACACACAAATGATGCCGTCCCGAAACATCAAAATGAGCGCGCGTTTCTCCTAGCAAGCCTCACCTTCTCTTCTCTCCAAGCGCTGAATGAATACAAGAGTTCAAACTAAAGTGAAACGAGGCGAGCATCTTCGAATGGGCGGAGGGACCTGAAGAAAGCAACAATGACACGCGAACTACGAAAGCGAAGTATTTTAAAAGCATCGTGTAGAAAAATTGTAAAACCAAAGTTTGTTTGAAGTAATAAAGGTGGTAAGGAGAGAGAGAGAGAGAGAGAGAGAGTTAGCTTCGCTACGGTCCCTACGTTTTGAACGAAGAAAGCAAAAAGACATTCATGGAAAGCTTGAATGTTGCTCTACGCTTTTTAGACGCATCGAGAAAGCAACGAAAGAGAAAGAAACCGAGAACACCGAGATACATGAGCGCCATGACGGGAAAAGAAGTGAAACAACCGCGCACCACGGCAGTTTCGTTAAGTTTCCCAGAATAAAAGAGATAGAGAATACAACAAAGTGAGGCGGGACCGGAAAGTGGAAGAGGTGGCGGGAGCGAGGCAAGCAATAACGGAGAAAATTGGTGTTACGGTTTCACCATCGCAACACGCGACCGTGAGGCGCCGCAAACAATGAATTAGAAACGCCGGGAAAAAAAAAGAAGAACCGTAAGAGGAGCGGCGGGAGCCACTACGGAGTCGGCGTCTTTTCTTTCGGTATCTGGTGGTTCAGCTGTGGCTGCTATACCACCACGGATTGTGCATGCCTGCGAGAATTGCGCACGGTGAGCACGCATGGCCGTAAATTAATCCCGGTATACACCGCATGCGGCTGAAGGGAAGGCGCCAAGACCTCCCAGGGAATGGGCGATAATGGTAGCGAGCTGAGGTCCCCCGCCTCTGGAACCAACTCGCCTACTGTTTCATTTTTATCTTTACGCACATTTTCTTGCTCTCACGCCACGCTATTCATCATCTGCGTGGAAGAAGAAAGTGAGGCACGACCACCATTTCAATTTTCTTTCTCTCTTACGTCTTTTTTCTTTTTTTTTTTTCACACGCTGGCAGGGCACATCAATGTGTTACGACGGCCCCCAGCTACGCGCTTAAACAACACTGCGAGTTGTTTCGTGCTGATAGAAACAATATAACGCAAACAAAAAAAGTGTGCTTTCTTTCTTAATCTCTCTCTTTCTCTCTCGCTCTCCTCAGGTCATTTCTGAGCCAGTAGTGAAAGTACTACGTCGAAATCTCTTAACGTGAATCTTTGCTGCCCGCCGTGGTACATCAGATGCAATGGTATTACTCTGCTGAGAAAGTTCGTTCACCATTCTCAGCGGTAGAATCCTGATGAAGGCCTATAACGCCAATCAATATTCTCGTGTGCTTATTGACATAAGATGGGGAGCACGAAGAAAAAGACGGAAGGACAGGGACGTTAGCCAGTTCTCAGACTGGCTGGCTACCATGTGCTGGGGAAGGGGGCAAGGGGAATAAAAGATGACAGAAAAGAGATGTTACAAAAAAATGAAGAAGAAGAAAAGGGGGGAAAATAAGGAGAAGAATGCGATAAACGACAATGCTTAAAGTCTGTCTCTAACACCGTGTGGCTTATTCAGATAAATATAAGAAAAGTGCTGCAGCTGGTCAAAAGAAATCTGCAGCCCTCCGCATCGGCGCTGCTCATAAACTAACGGTGTTCTTAGGACTGCGTGGACCAGTCATCAATTAACCACAGCAATACATTTTGTAGTCATGAGATGGCACAAACCATTCCACACGATAATATTGGGAGTTTATGCATGCTTGAGTTTGCCTCATACTGAGTCCACAATCTTCGCGCGATAATGTCCCCGAACCATGGTTACTTGCGCAGGCCGCTTTTCGCTGCTGCGCCAGCTGCTGCGAAGCAATAACCTGTCCAGCCATATCTCGCCTTTGATGTATGCCCTGCCACGGCAGAGGGTGGGTCCTTTTTAAAGATTAGTACTCGTCGATAGATATACACAGTTAGGCTCCGCTGTTCAGACATGTAAACTGCTGCATGCTTAATGTGGCCTTCCTGAAGACTCCAGCTATACACTGCAACGGGAAATTCTCCAGTGAGTATACAAGACCGCTGTCAGGTCGCATTCTTGGTGTGCGCCTAGCTTACTGATATCTTTATTCCAACGCAAACAAAATCAAATGTGAACGGCCTCTTCTTTAACTGAGTTGAGTACATGGAAGAATGTATGGCAGCCACAAATAGACTCGCCGCACCTACCACATGCAAGAGACTATATTTTCCAAAAACATATTTCGATCATGTCCTTGTTTCTAATAAGTGGCTTATCCGCCGGACTTGGTGAGGAGGTTATTTTTTAGCACCGTTTATTTTGTCGCCATGAGGTTCGAAGAAATGAGAACAAACCAAGTATACTCGTGTTGAAAACCATTGCAGGTTCTCTTTCAAATCTTCGCACGAGTAATCACGTCGCTCTCAATTTGCCGCTCGGGTAAAAAGAAGAGCTGCATGGATACGGCATGGCCAGTGAGTGAGTATGAACTTTATTCAGGTCCTGAGGAGACAGAAAGCGGTGCTGAAGGCCCCGCCAATCAATGCTGCAGCTCCACCCAGGTCGGGGCCTGTAGATAGAGTCCTTCGGCGACGGCCCGGGCCCTCTGGACAGCGTTGAGCTGAGCTATGAGCTCTGTGCTTCGAAACGCTGAGTCCCATGAGGACTGGTCAGGAAAGCCAAGCTCCAATGACCAAATGCGTCCGTGAATCCACTCCAAAGTTTTTCTAACATGATTCCATAACAGCTAGTTCAACGAACTGACGTCATGCCAACTGTTCTACAAATGTGCTATTTAAATTTTCATCACTTGGCGTAGCATGCAAGTACCTTACGACACTGCGTAGTTCAAGGCAGACCGCAATACTGAATCGCTAAATTTTTTTAGCTAAAATGGCGCCATAGTGAAAGCTTATGCGCAAATTGGCAATCAAGTTATATTGTAAGGACTGCTGTGCTGTACAACGTTTTCTGCAGAATAGCAAATTGCAAAAAAAAAGAAAAACAACGTAAACTACCTCACTACAAAAACCTCAGCGTTTGCGTACTATTCAAAGCGGTTGTGTGTTTCATTACATGTGCATGAAGAGTCACATCTTCCCTGCCAGTGTACGTTGTATTCTGCTGCAGGCTGCCACGATAATGAACCTCAGTCTCTGATACTGGCGTCCCTTTGTTCGTGGTGCTCACAAATGTCGCTTCTGATTGATTCAAAATGGGTAGCGTTATATCCTTCTAATACATGGCAAGAGAGGGTGAGAGATTCATATGTGAAGGAGGAGATAATCGCAGTACTGCGGGATTTAGCAATGACGTGTCCGTGATGGGCAAAAAAAGAAAATAAACAATAGGTAGAAGTAACCCGAGACATGATTCAGTAACAGAATAAAACTGCGTATATACAGTATAAGGTCACTTAAAGCGCGCGCTGTACCTGGTTATGTGAAACTACACAAGGGGTTATCGTACGAACCAATGCACGCATAAGCGCTGGCAACGGTCGATATGCCAACACGCGAACGCACATTCGCATAAGACACAAGTCGAAGTCGCTTTGCCCAAGACCGTCAGAAAATAGAAACCTTAGCAAGGCCAATTGGTCACGCCTCAGGCGTGCCCGTACGTCGGCCCTTGCTCCGTGAACTTTCACTTGAAGCTGTAGGTTGCGCAAGAAAACAGCCCTGTTTCTTTAACTTTCTTCTGCCGATTGCCCACAGCTTTCTCCCTTAAGTCACTTTTCTTATGCGCACTCAATCTGCCGTTGTTCTGAGCCTGTTCTAGAAGCAGCCAGCTTTCCCATGCTTCCTCGTATAGGTGGTGACCCCCCGCTGCCAGCCTCCCCATGCTCCGTATTGGAGCACCTATCGGGCGTCTCAAAACGCAGCGTCCAGCGGCGCCCGTGCGAGGGCATACACCGGTCCCCCAACGAGCAGCAGGTGGTTGGTGCGGACTCTTGTGCGCGCAGATGAGACGGCGCCATAAAACGGGGACCCTGCCCCCCTCCAGTCTCGGCACAAATCTCGCCCCGGCGTCCCATACTAACGCTTTTCGGACGCCCTCAAGGTGTCGGAGGAGGCCAGGAGTATTTAGGCCCGTCCACGACAAACAATATGTGCCGTGCTTCTGGGGAGACCGAAGGGAGCCCGCTGATAACGCGCCGCGGGGAACCCACACTAGCCTCAGGGCCTACAGGTCTGCATTCTTTGGACTGTTTTCTGTTCTCTTTACTTCTATAACGGACACTACTATACGGCCGTGTTTGCGCACTCGCGTACTGGTTTTTTCTTTGGTCGTTTTCGTTAACGGGACCCTGGTCTCTTCTGGCATCGTATTTAGCGCAACAGCAGGCGAGTTGCACGCTGTTACCTGTTTGCTTTAATGCATATGGGATAGATATAAGCGGGGGAAGCCACAGCGCGTGCTTCGAGCCAAGCCATGACAACAGGCGAAGGTGAAAGAGAGGCTGCCGTTACAGGTGATTGAAAGAAGTATACAAGTCTCGTGGAGGGGGGTGGGGGGGGCAATGATGTAAGACTTCCCTTGCACTTCTCGGTTTCGCGTTCATTGACCTTCGCGGTCTGCTGAACGCTGACGGCGCACTTTCGGCGGTGACTTCGCGGAAGAAACCTTCGGGCAGATCTGCACCCGTGATTGCATGGTGCATGCTCGTGGGTTCGGGGTCTTTGTACAGTGAATGCGGGTTGGTTTGCTTCCGTTTTCCTGTTTTGCGCTACCCTCGATATATAATGGTTCGCCCTATAGTCTTAAAATGCTTTATTTTAATTTTTGGTGACTCTCTGCCAAGTATATTGCATCACTCCAACGCTTACTTCAATGTGGTCACGCCAGACCATGAGGGCGCAAGAAGGCTGTCCTCCCGCATACAAAAGTATGTGCTTGTGCACGCTTTCTGAGGCACCTTATAATATACTTTGATACATGCGCGCAACTATACATGTGTACTGTTTGTAAAAATATTTGTCGATCTGCATCCATCATCTCCTCTGAACTCGTGTCGTGCTCTCTAACTCTATCTAATGTTTTTATGCCCATTTAGCGGTGGAATTTTTTGTTTGCCATTAAATTAGCATCATGCGGTGCCACGTAAAGGCACCAACGTACTTAAATTCACACTGTGTTATTTTAGACTTTATTTCCAGAAAGTATACCTGAATAAGAGGAAAATGCGCTCGCATGCGCAGTTATGTCAAACGTAGAGACGCTGATAACACTCAAGGATTTACGTAGGGGCCATGAAATGACCATTTTGTTTACTATTACTACACCACGTGCTGTTGCAGGAAAGAAGTTTGCATGTACTAAGACATCGCTAAAGCCTGGGGCGTTGTTTTTAGACACCCCTTTTAACGCCGTTGTGTTCCCGTTCAAAGGAGTGGCTCAATCAGGTTTTTTTTTGCGCACCTGTCCGCGCGGTGCTTAAAATAGCAGCGCGTACTTCCTTTCGCACATCTTGAGATGTCCCTCTAATAAAGAAGACGTCTCAAAATCACGCCTCTTCGAAAGAAGCTCGGCCGCGTGGCCTATCTTTCTTTATGACGCTCGCTTAAGGAAAAGTGTCTCCTGCATGCAAAACGCATGTAATTGCTTCCTCGCAACGCGTCGAAATTAGTAGTAGGCGATACAGGCCGCCATATGGAGAAGAAGGAAAAAGAAAAGTAAAGAAAGACAGGAGGAAAAAGGATATCATTATAGATTATTGAGTGACACATCATTACCTCGCGATCTTTCCATATATGCTACGTATTTATTGCGAGATACATAATATGCTTCTCTTACACATTCGTTCGACTGCAAAGTTTGTTTTCTGATAACACCCTCCAACAAATCAACAACCCCTATGACAGAATAGCGCTCAATAGCGTGTCGACAGAAATATGGATATTGCAGTATCCTTTACAATTCTCCATTCACGTGTACACATGCCTGCCCAAAGCGCACAACTTCGTGTATACTCGGTACGGAGGCAGTGAACAGCACAGGACACAGACTAACGTTCACTTTCGCACCATATGCGAATACTCCCCTGCATGCCTCCTCCTCCTCTCAATGCAACCGACACATACGTCGATCATGTTTGTTTTCGAAAACGCACCTGGCGCCTTCGCCCTTTAACCACATCGCTAAAAGCGATCGCAACCCTTTCGGGGGGCGAGAGAACGAAAGTGACGCCCTCCTGATGTTTCCGCCGTCAGCACACGCAGCGCACTTAACATAGAGCCACGCGCACTCGCTCCATTCCCAAAGGCTCGTCTCTCAAGAACCTCTACACTGACGGGCAGGTAAAAGAAAGTGCGCGCGCGTTTCAAGCAGGTTGTCAGAGGGCTTCTTCTCACGCGCGCTTGTAAGTTTTTTCGTTTCTTCAGCTTCGTGAAAGGCTGCAACCGATAACCGGTTTCGAGATACTCCCTCCCGTACGTACGATGTGGTTGAACGGATTGTCTCTGTTGAGAGCCTTTTTCCGATAGGCACGCCCTTCGCACGTGCCTATGTATAGAGGTTGCTCTCTCACTTCAAATACGTACGTGTCTGAACGCACGTGTATATACGAGCTGTGTCAGCTGTCACGCCTCTGAGTAAAACAAGTAAAATAAAGTTATACAGTCGCACCGCTCGTGATCTTCGCTTTCTTTTTCCCGAGCACACGAACGGCATTGAATATCAAAGTCGCTAGAACGTGGAGTGTGTGTCGGATGGAGTTGACAGGAGCCACGGCACGCGCTTTTGAAAAGGAAAAAAAGAGGAAGAAAAAAATCCACTGGCTCATACGAAAGGAAGTTTCGAATGGCGATGAACGCTTTAAGTTATGCTGGGCTGCGTTCAGCGCGGCCTCCCAAGGCAAGCGTGTCAGTGACAGCGAGCTGTTTCGTTGAGCGCGGCGCCTGGGACGAAATGTCGATTTTATGGTGTAGCTGTACTTGATCGTTGTGGAATCCAGTGGGCTCGAAAACCGAGGTCAAAACACTTGTCTACAAAACGTGTCACGCGCCATTGCATTAGTGAAGCCACGTGGTTGGAAACGGGCTGAATCTGACCGAACACGGCTACATTTGCGAGATGCCGTGTCCAATGTGGTTAGGCTGTTAGTAAAGTATAGGCTATATGTCACTGCTTTGCTTCAGGAATGCGCTCCGGAAAAGTGTACTTCACTTCGCCGCGATTTTCGGTGGCCCTACGCATGGTTCGAATTGCGATGCTGTTGTTCATTATTTGAAGCGAGCCAAACCGCGACACACTCACCAGAAACTATAGTTTTGAATCTTATGGAGCACTGTCTGTCTGATTTATGGTATTCGAAAATAACGCACAGATACGGAATAATGGCAACTGTGTTTTTATGCGGTGCGGACCATCTCCATCCCCATCCCGCACCCTCCCACCCCACCCCCTTTTCTCTCTCTCTCGATCTCAATTTCTTTGTCACAAGCGGTAATGTTTTGCAAGAATTATAATAACCTATAGTGAACGATTTGATAGTGGTATCTACAATTTCATAGTTCTAACTGCTTCCGCATACGCAACAATGCACATCAATTGCAAGACACCACTTTCAACGGCGTTGTTGTGTTTTGCCAAATGCAAACAAATTGAGTAGAAATCGGCAGGCTGGGGAAAGTTTGCAACCAATTCGCGTGCTTGCAGACCTTTGTGTGGACTATATATAGATGCCCAGTTCACGTGGGCAGGCGGTGGTGGCGTTTCTGCCGTGTTAAATACGACCATGGTACACAGACATGCGAATAATAGGATGTCCCGTGATGCTTAGGTCATCGCGGACAAGTGGCAATTTCGTACACACGATATGAATCCAGCATAAGGCGGGCGCTATCATTTCTGCTTTTGTTTCAACGATCAACGCGCGCGGCACGTTGCCGAGATTAGGCCACCCGCAGTTTATTTTGGCCGCCAGTTCCGGCCTGGACACGCGCGATCCAAGCCCGTATCGCCGATCTCTTGTATCTTAAGTGCCGCCCGCGGGCGCTCTTACCGCAGGAATAAGCGCAACAAAACGCGATTAAAGATCTTCCGGCATCCACGTGGCTAGGAAGTCACCGATAGGAACAAGTGCGTGGCCTCCCACCAGGGGCGTAGCCAGAAATTTTTTTCAGGGGGGGTTCAACCATACTTTATGTATGTTCGTGCGTGCTTTTGTATGTGTGCGTGCCTATATACGCAAGCAAAACTGAAAAATTTCGGGGGGGGGGGGGGTTGAACCCCCCCAACCCCCCGCCCCCTTGGCTACGCCCCTGCCTCCCACCGCTTGTATCTTTCTCTCTCTCTTTCTCGACAGCAATAACTTACTGAATAGGAGTACAAGTTCCGAACGATGGCATCAAAATAGCTTCGTCTAGCATTTTTTCTCGCACCATCACCACCACCTTGATGTTACCTTTTGTAACCATGCTTACAGTCATTTAAAAAACGTGTATATATATGATGAAAATGAAAGTGGTGTAAATGCCCAGGCCATCCATTAAAAAACAAACATGCAGGGGTGCGTGAAAGGAGACTTCCGAGACCGAATAGAATACGAACCGAGTAGTGCCAAAAAATGAATCAAACCGAATCGAAAGGTTTTGGAATATTGAACAGTGGTCCATACAACGAATATGAAACTATGCCTTACATCGAAGTATTCGTAATTGTAGCACGAAAAGAGAGAGTGACGAAAAGGAAAAGCAGAGAGGTTAACCTGGTACTCGTAACCGGTTTGCTACCCTGCACAGGGGTGGGGAAAGAGTGGACGGAAAGAGGACAGGGAGAGAGAGAGAGGGATAAAATAAACATGGCAAAGAAAGAAAACGCACGCACGCATATACAGGCAGGGCATTCCAGTCAAATTTGTTCTGACAGACCCGTGGAACGGAGAAAGCGCAGTAACGTTTGCCAGCCTTCTTTTGTGACGTTAAGTTCTGTCGGTGGCGCAGGACAGGACTCTTCCTTGTGACAGAGGTCGGTCGTTAAGTACCAATGAAGCATCGGGCACACATAAGCAGATTCTTCCAATGCATGGAAGTGTTCGGAGAGTGCAAATGGTTATTGAGTGGTCATTGAAATTCTGCGTCCCCGAACTACGTGCTATACTATGTAGCCTCTCACGTCTTGCGGCTGTACTATATGGCCATCGGACTGAAGCTACCACACTTTTGCATCAATATTGTGTTTATTTGCGTGCAGTTCACACATTTAAACATTCGTTAACTATTCGACAAATATCCGGATTCACGTGACGGATATTCGATTAGAAGACCGTAATTGTATATAAAACGCTATGTTATTTGATATGCAAATTTTCGTTCATTCAGATACCTCTGAAGCAAGCATTCAGTTTTCGAATCGGCAAAAATATCGGAGTCCGAGGTCGTGGAGTTACTTCCAGGGCAAATGCAAAATGGAGGCTAAATGCAAACGCACTCGTGTGCCCATACTTTGAGTGCGCTAAACAGCCGATGGTTAAAAGTTGACCTAGACTTCCTGCTAAGGATATTTCCTATAGTACGCTGAACAATTCAAGCTCGTTGAATACAACAGTAAATAAGTACCAGCTACCTCTCTGTCCTACACGCTTCTAGCTTAGAATTTTATTCCTTCCTTGAAAATTTTATTTGTTTTTATTCACACATTACAGAACTGTTGTGTTGATAGCGCATAAGAATGTAACCAATAACGAAACTCTATTATTGTTCGAGTCACCGCGTAAATTTCTTGTGCATTACTACGATGCGTCGGGATAAGAGATCTAGATGGGAGTACAAAAAGTTGCGCAAGCACATCTGCCCCAAGCCCCAAACACTATCATTTTATTCACCAGTATAGTTTCCGACTATCGCTAGGAAGTAGCGTTGCAAATAAAAACATGTAAATAAAGGCTACCTGCCAGTGACAGTGCTCAGTAAAAAATAAAAAAGTAAACAATGCGACAGTTTTACGGGTGCTTCATTACGGGGTCGGCCATAAAGAGAAGTTTACACTTGCTTCTGATCTAGACGCTTTTATCTATGCCTGAAATAAGTCACTCTATTGAAAGAATTTGAAATTGAACGTCGACCACGAATAAAAAGTACACAAACAAAGGCATTTCAGTTCCCTCACGGAAACCTTGTTGACGACAAAGAAGAACGAAAAGTAAATCCGGTTATGGACGCACCAAAGGATGACGCGCGCATGTGTGGAAACATTACGTCATTGCTATATAGCTGAAGATGCCCTCGGATGTCTGAATTAGCGATTCAAGGTGAAGTTGCGGAGCCGAATACCTTTCTTTGTCTACAATATTTGCATCGATTACACAGCTGTAGTAGTTTCTGCGTGTTCGGCTGACGTTGGACGGAACGCTCACTTCTTCACATCATAAATGTGGTGTTTCACTCTATGCGAGAAATTTCTCGTTTAGACGACTTAAACTGATCGCATTCGTGGCAAGGGATACCGTGAATCACTGCTGGGCAGTTCTTGCATGCAGAAGTGATATGGTAGCTCAATTACCGCTATTTTTCAAAAAAACAAAAACAAAGCAAGCATACTTATTTTGAGAGAACTTTTGAATTTCACGAAGCGGTCGCAAGTCTCATTTCCATAAAAAAATGGTAAATTATTTTTGGTAATACAGTTACCTCTGTCTATGGAGGACGAACTTGTGTTAGTTGGCTCGCTGTGTATTATAGAGAAGACTAAAGGACAACAACCAGAATGTACACCCGTCGGCAAAATAAGTCGGGACGCGCGAGCGACGACCGCAATCAGATAAAACTGCATCGCCGCGCCATCTGACATTGAGAGTGCGCATGCGCGTCCTTTCAATTTCGCAGCCATATCTTTTTACTCGCTTGGAGCGGACCAGGGGATTACATGTAGCGTTTTGCGCTAGGGGTCGCTTTCTTTCTTCAATCCGTGACGGGCTCAATTCGGTGAAATATACGCGGCTCGCTATGCCCTGATTAAAGAGATAGCATATCTTGTCTCAGTAGCAAACCGGTGCCACACACATCATTACATCTCTTCTCTGCACGTTCGTTTTAGCTGAAGCGTACCATGTGATACTGAAACACGAACGAGGGCACCGAAAATGAAAAGGCGAAATGAAAAGGTGTGACCAAATAGGCCATGCAGAACGCGCTGATTTTTCTCGCATTACCAACGCCGCTTACGTAGACACCGACACCAGAATTTCAGCGAAAGGAGCTTTTAACACCAGCGCGTTAAACGAAAAGTTCGACTGTTCTGCGTTGTCTGTGAAGCGAGCCGCGTACACTTCACCGCCACCATGGCCCCGTCGAACTGAGCACGTCACGGATTGAAGGAAGAAGAAAGCGACGCCTAGCGCAAAACGCTACATGTAATTCAGTAAATGATATGAAATGAAATGTAAGCCAGTAAAACGATATGGCCGCGAAATTGAAAGGACGCGCATGCGCACTCTCGACGTCAGATGGCGCAGCGATGCACTTTTATCTAGAGTTACTGTATATGCTACCTTTACGTAGCTGAGTAGCGCATAGGTCCGGCTAGCAACCACAGCTATGCGGTGAAGTCGCACTTCGTTTTTGCAGGCGACATGCCTACCGTGACGCCGATTAACCTGTCTGGCGTGTCGAAGACCGGCAATAAACATTGGCTGTCGATGGCGAGTGTTAATTCAGTTCGCTGCAGCGGCGGCGTCTAGAAATAAAAAAAATTGGCCCAAGCGGCAGCTTCTCCGCAATGCATGGTTGCTAGCGGCGTTGGAAAACAGATGCGCAACTCTGCTACCTAAAGGTAGCATATACAGTAACTCTACTTTTATCTAAAGTCCCTTAATAATAGAAAGTAGCGACACTCTCCTCCATATCCTCTCCAAAGTGTCCAACCCCCTCTCCCAAGTGTCCAAACCATATATATATCCTCTCCCAAACGGCCACCGTGCGGGCGCCGGCCCTATAACCCGGCTCGCGCCACTTTTCTATCAAGAATGCTATGTCACGCTGATAACGCGCACAACGTTGGTGACCGCGAAGTCGGGTTCGGCGAAAAATGAAAACGTAAGAAAAAAAGAAAGAGGTTCGCGCGCGTTTGCCGGGCGACGGCCCGTAATGCGGGGAAGTGGAAGGCGGGAGAGGAGGGTGCTCGGCGTGGCGGCTCGGTTAAAAGAAAGACGGTACTTTCCCAAAAATATCCAGGGACTTTACTTTTATCTAGAGTCACTGTATATGCTACCTTTAGGTAGCAGAGTTGCGCATAGGTCCGGCTAGCAACCACAGCTATGCGGTGAAGTCGCACTTCGTTTTTGCAGGCGACATGCCTACCATGTCGCCGATTAACATGTCTGGCGTGTCGAAGACCGGCGATAAACATTGGCTCTTGATGGCTAGTGGTTATTCAGCTCGCTGCAGCGGCGGCGGCCAGAAATAAAAAAAATTGGCCCAAGTGGCAGCTTCTCCGCAATGCATGGTTGCTAGCCGCGTTGGAAGACAGATGCGCAACTCTGGTACCTAAAGGTAGCAGAGTTGCGCATCTGTCTTCCAAACGCCGCTAACAACCATGCATTGCGGAGAAGCTGACACTCGGGCCAATTTTTGTATTTTTGGGCGCCGCCGCTGTAGCGAACTGAATTAACACTAGTCATCGATAATCAATGTTTATCGCCGGTCTTCGACACGCCGGACATGTTAATTGCCGACACGATAGGCATGTCACCTGCACAAACGGAGTGCTACTTCACCGCATAGCTGTGGTTGCTAGCCGGACCTATGCGCAACTCTGCTACCTAAAGGTAGCATATACAGTAACTCTAGTTTTATCTGATTGTGGTCGTCGCTCGCACGTTCCGACTTATATTGCCGACGGGTGTACATTCAGTACGAGTACGTCCATCATACGGCTCCGAAGCACGCCAATACCAGTGTAACTCAGACTTGTCGCCTTATTCGGGAAAGCAATAAAGACTGGACACAATCCTCGACTGGCACACTGCACTTTATTTCTCGCTGACCTTCGGCCTACATAAGTTACCGTCCCAGTTTTACAGCATCGTTCTAAAGTGTGATCTACGGATGTGTAAAACGACCCGGGCTGCAAAGCCCACGCGAATGCGAGCTCACAGGTGTTTCTTCCACTTCTAAAAAGACCATACGCAGCATGAAACTTTTTTTTTTTTTTGCTCTGTTGCAATGTTACATCCTGCGTGATATAAGTTGTGAGTGCGGCGACAGAGCCTCGCAAACTTGTATCTCTCCGTCAGCGTTTGCTTCTCGGTGAAACAGGCATGCGAGCGGGGAAGCCACCCGTATAACATCAGAAGGCCGGCGTTCTAAGTATCTCTTTCTATTTTGCCCGAGAGGAGGTGGGCATACTCCTCGAACAGCGTTCGCTATGGTGAAGCGTGGTAACGAGCCGGTAGCACGCGATCTCCTCGTTGCCCTAACGGGGCAGGGAAGCGGAGCACCTTATCAGATCGAGGGCATCTGGCAGACGCGCCCTCACGTGCCGCCGCCGACGAGAAAGCCGTACGTCTTCAGTTTTAGGCGATGAAATGTGCACGCGTGCTCGCGGAGGGAATCAGACCTCAGTGCGCCAAAGTAAGGCCGGCCTTTGAGCGCCCTGCTCACCGGGATGCTCCCTTCTGGCCTTGAGCGAGAGAACTTTTCACCCAGCAGCGCAGAATAGGCGTGAGCTAGATCATATTCATTGTATATGCGGACTACAGGTATGCCATTAAGCAATCTTGAATCATAAGATAAGGGCCGGTGTTTCACAACTCAAAACCAGTCGCACGTAAACATTTGTCTATGTACGTGTGAATTCATGTGCGCCTGTGGCGGAGACGGGACTGGATACATGCGTTCACACGTGTTTGTATGTGCAACTGTCTGTGTGTGTGTGTGTGTGGCTGTGTATAACGCACGAGTTTACCAGTGTGAAGATCGAAATCTGAAGTACTGCTTCCTGCTAGTGCAAAGAGAAGAGTGATTTAAGCTGCGATAATATTTAGAGTGGGTCGCAGGTGGGGGAATGTGTTTTAAGGAAATGGGACGAAATGAAAAACAGAATATGGACTAAGAAGTGCGTAAAAAACCATTCACGCGGAACTGATATTTTAAAATACCAAACTGACACTTGGGTCGTTATCAGCCCTCTCTGTTGATAATAGAACAAAAAAATTGCGCATTTATGGCATGAAGATGAAAATGATAACGTTATGCATATATGCACAGGGTATATAGAAACACTGACAACTTGCGTTCCCTTCGTCAAACGCGCGATAGCACGTGTGACGTAGATAGATGGCACTATTCGCGGAAACCTGTTACAGAAGTGGACCAAACAGATCACCGTTTTTATTAGTTGGTATAAGGCATCAATGAAATCATTTGTTTAGGCTGACTTCAGAGCTGATTTCTGTTTCACAGAAATCAGCTCTGAAACCCGCTGCGTAATGAAATTATTCTCTTCTCGTTTCTTTTCTTTTTTTTTTTGTCGTTTTGGTAAAGTGAAGCGATGCATGAAAACGAAGCGCGCTCGAACATTTGAAGCACCGGTGGGAAATGCTAGACATAACTGAGATTCGGCAATAAATTTCCGACGTATGTATAACAAACCATTTGTACAAGTTTCCACTTTGTGAGTACATTGTAGTTTATTCCTGGTCTTCTTTCCGGACCTTTTTTTTTTTTTTCATTATAACCTGACGTTTTTTTTTTTCAAATGACTCAAATATACTGCCGACATTTTGTTCGGCCCTTCGTATCTTGCTTACACAGGTGATATAGCCTGTATA
The DNA here is from genome assembly GCF_013339695.2 of Rhipicephalus sanguineus. Classification (NCBI taxonomy): domain Eukaryota; kingdom Metazoa; phylum Arthropoda; class Arachnida; order Ixodida; family Ixodidae; genus Rhipicephalus; species Rhipicephalus sanguineus. The sequence continues at coordinate 61,283,416 of NC_051179.1, forward strand.
CAAAAAAGGGCACCAGATTTTCAATGCGTCTGCACATAAATGTCGTATTCCTGTAACGCTGACTTCTCTGCAATAAAAATTTTTCTACAGTGAAGCAAACCTCTTTTTGTTGGTATATCGGTTGATAACGTAAAGGTGGCTATATTTCCACAGCAACGTTGAACGTGCGTGTAAATAAAGAGTAATGCTTCATTATAGGTGTGAAAGCTGGTACGCCTTGACCATGAACAAGATACGCACCATCGAATGCTCCAGCATTAACTTTCTTACTTCGCTACACTTGGTAAAAGAAGGATATGATGCCTCTTGATGGGAGGATGCCAAGCGCAAACTTTATGTCGAAAGGCGATGAAAGTTAAGTAGAAGTTAACTGGAACGCTAATTAGAAGATAGGTGATGCTCAGATTGATAATCGTTAATTAGCTATTGTTAGCACTTATAATTGAGATTTGAGAGTTTTCCCGTTTATGCACGGGTAACTGCAACTGCTATGAGGAGAAATGAGATGATGTTTCATAAAAATACTTTTATATATTTATAGGGTGTCTTCGCTAGAAGCTCATGATGACACTGCAAACTTGAACCTATATACGGTAACCACTGCAAATAACGCACAAGGCATGTGAACCGATAGCGCACTTCATACCTTCTTCTCGCCACGTTTGTTTTTGTTTGTTTGCTCGCTTGCTTGCTTCACATATATTGGAAACAGAAAAGCCATGTAACTTTCCTGGCTAAAGCTAAACAGCAACTTTTCTTCTCGCTGCTGACAACATCGCCTCCCAAAGGGGCTCATGATGATGTGGTGGACACACACAGGCGGAGGCGGCGCTTTTCCGGGGGAAGGCATTTCGTTAATGCTCGTCCGGTCGTTACCTCTAAGACCGAACGGGCAATCTCAACGTGGCTCGTACAGTCGCCGTCTCGGGCGAGATAGCGATCGCCCGAGAGGATTAGGAACGGAAGCGTGAGTTATCCCGGGGGGAACACGAGCTCCTGGCCTCGTTCCCATACCCGGCCACTTTGTCAAGAGTGCGGAGAGAGAAACTAAAGCACCGCGCGGCGACGCGACATGGAGATGTGCTCTTCTTGTTCTGTAAGGGGCGTTCTTAAACGCACTTACGCGGCCAGCCGAGCGCGCTGCATCGCGTGTTTTCTGAGGAGCAGGAGAACTCTCCGGTGCTACGCTGAGACCACCTGTCTGACAGCGCGTCTGAGGTTTTAGAGATGTGGGGAACAACCGCCGCGTGCATGCCCGCCGGAGCAAAACCATTCATTACGCGAAGACGGAAAGTAGGCTAAACGAATTCCGTAACGTAGAACAGGGCAGGAAGGAGAGAGGGGGGAGGTGATCATCTTACACGATCCGAGGTTCGAAAGTGACGGTCACGGAAACATAAGACTGAAGTAGCACGCGAACGGGCTTCGTGGGTGTCTATACAAAACAGTAGTCTCCTTACGCTTTCATTTTTTGGCTATAGCGCGGAGTCCATCGAGCCTTTTTATTGCGATAGCAATTATATGGACAGTCTCGGCTGAATTTTGCCGTCGCCGTCGCCGTCATGCACCGTATATGTATAAGTATGTATATATATATAAAAGCCCCAAAGAAAAATAATTCAGAAAAATGCTTCCGAAGCGCGGAATCGAACCAGGGACGTCTTGCTCCGCAGCAAGTGGCGCTATCCACTACGCCACGAAACGCAGATCCTCCACGTAGCTAACGGCGAGCGTTATATACATACCCTTTACCGCTGGACGGACTCAGAGACGGCAGGCGATAATAAGCGTTTCTTCATTACCAGCGAGATGGCGCTAGCAGCACGACGGGCGCATTTAAAAGTCGTCGTCGAGCTCGCTCGCTTCTTATATTTGCGCAGCGAGAACATTGCCCTTCCGTTGTCTCCTCGCGCGGTTTTCTCGCGGTGAGGGGAAGAGGAATGTTTCACACTTTCACCGTGATGTCGGCGCTCATGTTACCGAGCGTACGAAAGTCACTCGAGCTGAAGGGACGCCGCTAAACGAACAAACAGAAGATGAGCGCGAACTATCAAGTGTCACAGCTCGACAGTTGAAGCACGCTAGTTTCCTTCGCTGCTTCGGCCGCCTTTGCAAGAGGAACGCTGTTCAAACTGAGAGCATCCAATGGCGAGCCTCACTTCGTATAGCATTAATTTCTTGCTATCGCATTCATTGCTTCGCCCTTGCGGCGAAACTGTGACTTTTTTTTTTTATGTCGCTATTGTTCGATATTTCAATGCTCGACGGGTCATTAGTAAAATGAAGGCTGGAAAGAGCACGCTTCTTGTGGACGTGACTTTTTTTTTCTTGACGTTTACATTCCACTTTGGCCTTGGCTTTCGCGAATACAGAAAGCGTGATCTACATGGCCCACTATCCACTCTTCTTGTGGTGCTCGTAGTTTCGCGGCTGCAAGCAGTGGTATTGCTTCTGAACTTAAAGCTCGCCAAATACTCCGCAAGTACCGTGTTGAAACACATGTTACTACTCTTTTCCAACCTTTCAGAGAGGTTTCGTAAACCGTGGCCAACAGGGCTGCATTTCTTTTGCTTATATGCCAAAGCATAAACGTACGACAGGCTGTCAATTATTACCTGTAGGATATCAATCACAAGCCCAAACTAATCACTAGTTCACGCAGTCTTCGCGTTTCCACTTTTATTCAAAGCTTAATCCAAAAGTGTAAGTAATTAAACGTACAGTTTATACTAAGAGTAAGTTTTGTCGATCATATGTTTTCAAGAAAGCAATCCTACACTTCTACGTAAGCCGAATAAATTTAATAGATCTTTCTTTCTTTTCTTTTTCTTGCTGTGTGTGTGGTTTTTCCTTGCCCTGTCTCTGCGCCCTCTTTCAAACCCCCATTTACTAACTTCAATTCAGGGTAGCAAACCGAACGCTAATATCTAATTAATCATTCATGACTTCCTCATCATCTCTCTCTCGTTTTGATCAAAGGGTTAGAGTCAGCCTATTAATTTGTACAATCAATCAAAATAAAAGTCCTGTCAATCATATGTTGTCAAGAAAGCAATTCTACACTTCTACGTAAGTCGAATGAATTTAATGGGTCTTTTTATTATCCTGTATGTGTAGTTTTTCCTCTGTCTGCCTATCTCTCTCTCTTTTCAACCCTTATTTCCCCGTCCCAGTTCACGGTAGCAAAATAGAATGTTAATATCTAATTCACTTCGGGCCAAAGAGCTATAGTCACTGTATTAAATTGTACAATCAATCGATATAGGAGTTCTAAAAAGCCGTTTCCTTGTGCACAAGGGGCCAAGCCCTACACCACTTATAGTAATCGCTTGGCCTTGAACTTGAACGCGAGTAGGAAAATATGAGAACAGGCTGTCGCCCGCGCTTCCATTGCCCGCCACGTGTAGGCAACCGCAAAACACGATGACACCTGCATATTGGTGAAAGTTGGCAAATCTACAGATCTCCCCGCTCATGGTTCCCTCAGGGTTCACGCATACGGCTATACTACCAACAGCAAGACAGACGTCACTCATCTTCGAAAGCTGCAGCTTTTCGCTCATCTTTATACTTTCTCCGCGCTTCTATCTGCCTAAGAACAGGCATGATGCGTTGCGGGAAAGTAAAGCAGTTGCGGAAAAAGCATTTATATTTGCCTTGTCAAGCAAACAAGCAAAGCCATCTTCCCTACTGGCAATGAAATCTCGCAGCATCTGTGAGTATCCAGACTTGTAAGCCGCGGGCCACAGCATTACATGGCACGCAGAGATATGAAGGAACGTTTAAATCACCTTCACCTCGATAAAGACATCCAGAACCTTTCTTCGCTCATCAAAACGAGACGAATGTGTAGAGTGAACTCCGGAATATATTTTTTTTTCACGATTTCTCTCTACACTCTCGAGCTCTTACGTCTATGACGGGAGATGCTCCAACACGAATGCGCTGATATTCGCGTGAATGTGGAGAGGAGTGGCACTTTCCCCAGTTTCTTTTCAAATCCCGCATTCGCGCACAACTTTGAGTGGTCGGCATTCTTCCGAATCTGAAGCTCCATTCGGACGGGCAAAGCCATCGCGACGTCTCAAGCCTCGACTGGGGACGCAAAATTAAACAATGGTAAAAGGTCGCATCATCCGAAGGAAAGATGAAATTCCCCGCCTTTCTGAGCAGTGGCAGACCCTTGCCCTTTTTTTTGCAGGAGCTGAGGGAGGGAGGCCGAGGGTGCAGGCATTCGAGTGGCGGTGCCACCACTGGCTGCCACTGGCGCCCGTATCACGCGTGGCAGCTAGTGCAGTGTGCAGCCACCGCGTCACCGGCAAAGCACGGCATCTTTCAAGCTGATGGGGGCGGCTGCCTCGGCTGAAATCTCGCTCTGCGTGACCACTACGCGTTTCGCTCTCACTGCTCCTTTTATTATTTTTTTCCACGCTCCCGTGAAGGTCGGAAGGGCCGTGAAACGAAACGCGACGAAGACTCCAAAACGGAAAACATAAACGAGAGAAAAAAAAACGCCAAATAATCCAAGTGAAGTAAGGAGGTTTTTATCAGGTCGCCCGATCTACGAAGGGGCCCGGCCGCGGGATGGTTCTTTTCGGGAATACGGTGCCTCGCGCGCGCGCCCGCAGAGATGCTTATCGACGAAATGCACCTGGTGCTGTCGATGCCTTGCGAGCGCCTCGAGTGCTTCTCCTTCTTCTTGTTCTTCTTCCGGAACGGCGTGCACTGCCGGCCGCTCCGCAACAGGAGAGCACGCCGGCGGCGTGACTGTCGACGGCGACGCGCTGCCAGGTCCACAAAGAGGTGAAGAAGAGTCCAAGGGACGGCCGTCGCCGTTTCTTGAATCTTTCTTTTTGCCGAGGATCTTTCAAAACAGCGTCCTCTGGGTCCCACGCCTACAGGCCGTATGCTCGTCGAAGATGAATTGGGAGTGCCGCCTTCGTACGCATCGCTGGTCACCACAGTCGCGACAGCATTTTGAAGTGGCGGCATGGGAGGCCGCTGTATCGCCAGACGCGAGCGTCGCTTCGGTCGCTTGTTGACAAGCGCATCTGGATAAGGATGAAGGAGCGCAGGAAGGTGCAGGCACGCTCGTTCATGGGACGATCATCGAGAGCGCCGTTTCAAAGCCCGATCGAACCCTGTCGTGGAGGTCGCGGTGCTGCTCACGTTTCAATAAGTTTCAATAATTTGCAAATAAGTTTTGCTGGAGTCTGAAAGATATATAATAATAATATTTGTTGGGGTTCTACGCCCCAAAACCACAATATGGTTATGAGAGATGCCGTAGTGGAGGGCTCCGGAAATCTCGACCAGCCGGGGTTCCTTAACCTGCACCTAAATCTAAGCACAAGGGCCTCTATCATTTTCTTCTCCATCGAAAATGCGGCCGCCGCGGCCGGGATTCGATCCCGCGACCTGCGAGTCAGCAGTCAAGCGCCGTAATCACTAGACCACCATGGTGGGTAAGAGCATGAAAGATTGACGAACGTTTCCATAAAAAGGAAATTTTCATCAAATCAACTGCAAAACGAAGCAGGGTGGTCGGTTTGGCTGCATGGTCTTTATCGTCATCCCTGTTTTCGTCTGCGCTGTAAACCATTGTTCATTTAATGTTGAGCCGGAGAAGAAAAAATACGCACTGGTGCGAGGATATAACACAGTATATACGGTATTGCACATAGGTTTCTGCCCGTAGCTGACAGCTAATTACGGACCGATAGCAAGGTATACCAATAACAAAGCTTTGGTGGTAACACTGGATGTGAAAGTGAGCATTGTTAGTGCTAATTTACCGTACAAGCAGAAATATTTGAGCACGGAGACTTCTTTTAATGTGTAAAACAGAGCAACCAGATGTTATGCCGGTGCATTTGGAAGGAAGAACCGCCATTTAATATACGTACATTTCCACATTAAAAGGTGATCTTGTGAAACGTGGAAATAAGACAGGCAATAAAATTGTTCGAAACATCCACTTTTTGATCAGCGAAACCAACAGGGCTATGTAGAAACACGGCAGCCCGTTCATCGTCTCTGTTGTGTGCGCTGTTCATTCAGAATATTGGTCAACAGGCTATAGCCTAAACTAGCACTCAAACACCTTTGCTGTGAAAGCGAGACGAAGGGTCACAGCAATACGAAAACTTGGGTCTGTTTTCTGCTGGATATTGTAAGAAAGCTCTTATCTCACTTCTGCAAAAATACGCATATTTAACGCTTTCTCGCTATCTGCCTAAAATGCATGTTTCATGAAATAACAGTGCACTAACAGCGTGAGGAAACAACGACAAGAAATAAGACGACACAGAGCGCAGTGTGTCGTCTTCTTTCTTGCCGTTATGTCCTCGTGCTGCAATACTGTTGTAATGGGTTGCCAACAATCTCAGGCCTCCACCCTTGTCAATAAAACAATTATTCGCGTCGGTACAGCTTCGATCCATAATTAACCACACCTGTGTAAAAAGGTGAGCCCAGCACCAGCCATGAGCACTGACAGCGTTTGAAACATATAAGGATGAAAAGAATTCTTAACGTTACATATCGTCAACTCGCGAAAGTAGTCGCTTTAAAATTCCTACCTTGTTAAGTTTACGGCTACAGTTCGATTGGTCCGCAGATATAATGGGGGATAGCGTGAAGAAAATAACTTCCTGGCATCATCATTCGTCATTCATGACATCCATCATTCCTGGCATCAGCATTATCACTCAACACAAATATAAAGTGAACGCCGTGCAAGAGGCTGAACCCGCAGAAGCAATTTTCATTCGCAACTTAAATTTCTAGGTGATAAGCGAACATAGATTCCACAAGATCCAAAGCAATGCGAGAGTTGTTAGCCATCATCAGCTGGTCCCACGCGACTGGACCCTATCACGTCTTGTATTACGGTGTGCATATTCTGCGTCTTATAGAAGGTTAAAGGGACACTAAAAGCAAATATTAAGTCGACGTTGATTGTTGAAATAGTGGTCCAGAAATCTCGTAGTGCTACTTTTATGCCAAGGAAGTGCTTATTTTGAAATAAAATCACGTTTTAGTGGTCCGCATCGCGTTAGCGCAATTCAAATCGCCCGCCTGAAATCAGACTTTCATACGTCACTGCTGCCGTGCCCAACGTTGCCCGCCTTTACTGCGCGGCCGCCGACACTAGTAGCAGCAGAGCGAAAGTAGCGGGACCCACAGCAGCAACAACAGCCATCGAAGCCATCGAAGCTTGCCGCAATGGATGTGGACGGAGAACTTGACAACGAGACATTGGCTCGCGACGCTGGGCTCCAATTCAGCGACTTGAGCCCCGATGAACGCGGTATGCTGCTGAGGGCTCGTAGTGCCGGCGTCGTTGCATGCGGCATTTTGTCGAACTTTCTGTCATAGCGACTTTCACGAGCGCGCAAAACACACGCGGGAGTACGCGATCCCGAAACTACCACTGAGACGCGACCGCGTGAGCGAAGCAGGGCGCCGGGCGAAGCGCAGTTCGGAGAAAACGGAACCTTTGAACCACGCGCGCCGTTTCCCGTGGCAACGCCACAGAGATTCTTTTTTCCATGAATCAAACGGAAACGAACAAACAGTATTTTATTACGTCTTTTGATGCACGGAAGGTTCTTTTTTTATTGCTGCTAGTTTGATTACTAGTGATTTATTGTAGGCAGACTCTCATACGTCATCGGGATCACTTCGAAAATGTACCACTCGTGGCGCTCATCATGTGATACGTTTAGCTTAATTTCTCGGTAAGTAGGGCACTGCTGTTGATAATATTGCCGTTTTAGAAGTTGTCATACATTGAGCTTTCACTCTGGCATAAATTGTTATTTGCCTTTAGTGTCCCTTTAAAGGGGTCATGAACCACTTTTCCAAGTAATCATCTAATGACCTCAGTATCGGAGTTTACTGTCTCCCGAATCGATTGCTGCAAAAATTTCTCGAATCCGTCAAGAATCAGCGGAGTTACGGGGGTTTGGCGCACGCTCTCAGCGCTTTCTCTCTTTTCGCGTGCCGACGAGCGCACTGGAAGCTAGACAGGGAGGGATGGCACGGGGGAAAGAAGTTACGTCAGCGCGCGTCATGAAACGCGATCGCTCTCCCGCTGTGATTCGCGTGCGCGAGTGCGGCTACCATGTAAATTTAGCAGACTGAGGAGTGCGGCGCGGGCAAGTGGCGGCACCCCGTGGCAAGAAGCTCATCTCATCCGGCTATCGGCCAATAAGTATGCCATATCTCTTGCGACGTAAACTGGCAGATCCGCGACGTCAACGTGCAGACGCCCCGCCCACCGACGAGAGTGAGAACCGGCCTCTGTTTGAAAAGAGGGCGCCTGAGGAAACGACAACTTCGCGCTCCGCTTGTCGCCTTTACGCGGCGCGCACGACTGTAATATTTTGCAGAGCAGTTCATAGCCGTGTCAGCTTTCCGCAGGATGTGTTTTTTCAACAAGCCCAAGGGGTGCTTCATGACCCCTTTAAGTACAATACGTGTATTTATTCGACAGTATTAAAACTACACAGCAAAGCCATTTCAGCTGGCTACATGCGTCAGCACGAGCAGAAAGTGGCCTATATAATGGCTCTCGCCATTTGAACTACATTCCGAATGATGGAACAGGCTTTTGTTTTTGTTTTTGTTTATTTCTGAATTTTTATAGCGCGTACAAGCGCACGTAATATTCATGTCATCATACGTTGCGTCATGTGCCTACACACAGAAAAGCACGGCCAATATTAAGAGACCAGTATGAGACAACAGCATCTTAAGGAACCAAACAGTCATAAAAAAACAATAACTAATTATCCCTCCACATCGTATATGTCGCGAAAGTAAAGAGTGAAGAAAATGTTTAGCCTAACAAACCTACACCAAGCCCTTCTTTACACAAGTATCTCAACGCCATCTGCATCATTAGGGGCTGTCGTTACGAATGATTCGAGCAGCACTGCTGTTACGTCAGTCGGCATAGGTTCAGACTTGCACAGAATTGGTTCACGCATGCAAAATGAGTACCTGCTCAGAAAACAGAATGAAACACTTGTGCTTACCTGTAGTCGTTAAAGGGGTCATGAACCACTTTTCCAAGTAATGATCTAATGACCTCAGCATCGGAGTGTACTGCCTCCCGAATCAATTGCCGCAAAAATTTCTCGAATCCGTCAAGAATCAGCGGAGTTACGGGGGTTTGGCGCACGCTCCCAGCGTTTCTCTCTTTTCTCGTGCCGACGAGCGCACTGGAAGCTAGACAGGGAGGGATGGCATGGGGGAAAGAAGTTACGCCAGCGCGCGTCATGAAACGCGATCGCTCTCCCGCTGTGATTCGCTTGCGCGAGTGCGGCTACCGTGTACTGAGGAGTGCGGCGCCGGCAAGTGGCGGCACCCCGCGGCAAGAAGCGCATCTGATCCGAACGCCGCTCTCGATTTACGTCGGCTATCGGCCAATAAGCATGCTATGTCTCTTGCGACGTACAGCGGACAGACGCCCCGCCCACCGACGAGAGTGAGAACCGGCCTCTGTTTGAAAAGAGGGTGCCTGGGGAAACGGCAACTTCGCGCTCCGCTTGTGGCCATTACGCGGCGCGCACGACTGTAATATTTGGCAGAGCAGTTCATAACCGTGTCAGCTTTCCGCAGGATGTGTTTTTTCAATCAGCCCAAGGGGTGCTTCATGACCCCTTTAAAAAACCTGAAGAACTTCGCAGAATTGCAAATTCCAGTGTTCGAACACCACAGAGCCGCGCAATACATGTGATTCCACGATTTAGCCATCTTCGTCTAACGTGCGATTAAATTGTTCTGGTTTCCTGCGTCTCCTGTTCCTTGCACGGCACATCGAGCTCCTCTGTCCTATCTTTCCCATCTTGATACTTGGCACCACAACCGAAGCAGCTAACCGATCTCGATCCGACTTGTGATATCGCTAAACGAATGGTGAGGGTGAGAGTGGAGACAAGCTCGGCGGACGCACGAAATGGAACCCTTTCCGCGCTTCGTCCGATATGAAGTCCACAAAAAGAGAAATAAAAATGAAACTAAGAAAAAATACTAGCAACCCCTCACTCACATTTCTTTATTTGTAAAAACGCGCGAATGACAAGCAATGCGAACATCCACATCTACTTTACATTCTCAAAAAAGAAAAAAAAAACACACACAAAAGGTGTGTTTAGGGTGTCTTTTTGTCCCACAAAGATAATCGTCATCTGACTTGCTTGCATTTCCTTTCCTGAAGACTCGGCGCTCGCCACTTTAATATCGGTAATGCTATGTCACGATGAAAGCGTGTGACACCTTTTCTCGCCTCGAAGCCCCGGGGGCGCGGCAAAAACGCAAGGATTGGCACGCAAGTGAGATGATGCTAATCGTTGTGGCGTGGAAATGCGCCCCAAGTAAGCCCTTCATTTTTAAAGTTTGTTCCAATAGATATCAGTATGCCCGGCAAGCGCTAGAAGCGCGCATGTCTCTTGAAACCGAAACCAGCACTCGCCTTACGGTGGTTGGTTGTGACCATTTCCAATATACTCCATATTAATGCAATCCGACTTCCCGCGACGCATTTGCCACGTTGGCCTCCGGCTATTCCGCGTAGTATCTCTACCAAAAAAGCGGGAAATTAGTCCTGTTCCAGACAACACAGGACGGCCAGGCACAAGACCTATCTCATTTAAAATACTTCTTACTACGAGTCACAAATCAACTGCATTAACAGACATCAGCGTCAGTATAACACAAAATTTGCTTTCCTTCTTGCTATCGTTATTCATTTCCTCTCCCTTCCCTTCCATCTCGCATAGGGTAGCAAATAGAATGCGACCGGGTTAACCTACCAGCATTTCCTTTGTTGTCCTCTTTTTTTCTCGAATAATCACAATGTTACCGACACGCCACACACAACACTTGTGTATGTGCTCTCGTACGAGCTTTGCAACAGGCGTATACTCACTGCTGCGTGACAAATGTCCACATTTATCGGCTCCCCCGCGGGCGCTCCGGCCGCACACAACATTTACCACACCGCGAGCACACGTATACATACCGCTCGAACAAACGGTGCCCAATTTAACTCTATCGGTCGTGTACATCGGACGCGCAACCTCGCTCGTACGTTCACGCAAGACCACACAATCCGGCCGCCAGCTAGGCCTGCCGATTTCCCAAGAAATAAAGAAATGGAAGTACACATCCGCCGCCCGAGTAAGTTGCCACAGGGACAACAAGGAGCGCTGTGACACTTCGCATCTATTTCAACCGTGGCCTGGCCAGGCGACCGCACTAACTCGCCGGCAAAAAAAGAAACGTAGTAAAGAAATGCGCTCGCTCTCACACACAGGATAGCGAACACCAAAGGGACAAGGTCAGATACACGCGCGATAGACATCGTGACATTGCGTGTGGAGGTCGACCGCGGTGTCCGCAAGACTCCCCCTTACGAACTCCCCTGACGCCCCTTATTCTCCTAAGACCCCCCCCCCCCTACTCTGCATTATTATGTCGTTGCAACGTCGCTTCGCTTTTCTTCCGTGAGCGAGTGATCAACGAACGGACCACACAGTCAACAAACGACGCTCCGAGGACGTAGCCGAAAAAGAAACCGAACGAAGTCAAGCCTGCCCCATAGCATTGGATTCTCATGCGCGCGCAAGCGAAGGATATACACGTCACGGCCGTTCGGTTGGTCGCGAAAGGGCGGAAGTGTCTACAACGCAGAACGGAAGTCAGAAAGGGAAACGAACGACGACTGTGACCTGTCACCCGCTGCGAAGCCGATACCACAACGACGTCTTTGGGGCCAGCCAGTAAATTAGCCGGGCCGTCCAGAAGGATTAAGCAGTTAGCTGCCCAGTCATCCCGAAAAAAGGGACGTTCCGGCCTTGTTCTCGTTCGGGACCAAAGAGTTTGTCCCTTCTCTGCAAGCAAACACAGTCGAAGTGTGTGCCCCGTTAAACGTGGTCGCCGAGCAGTGCGGTCAAGCCTTTAACAAAACCGGGGACCCGCGCTGATGTCCACTGACGTTTCCCAAATCAGATTAGATTCGAAATGTCGCTCTCTTTCTATTTTCTCGCCACCCACGGCTCTCTGGCTTTTTCCAGTGAGTACTGTCCGATAGGATCGCCTCGATTTAAGCGGGGTGGCCGCCGTATCGGCGGAAATCTGAGCGCCGCATTCCAAACGCTCGCGTGTGTGTGTAGCGTACGTGCACGACTCGCGGCCGCTGTAATCGCCGAAGGGGATCGCAGCGGACGGCGGCCGCGACCGTGAAAAACACGCACAAAGCGAGACCGACGGCGCGGCCTTGCTCGCGAATTTTTCACGCCAGTCTGAATTCTACCTTTGTGTCGGGGAGAAAAGCAATAACAGAAACTGTAAACACGAGTAAGAAAGCGGCACGGTTGAGGCGAGAGTGAGAACATTGTCGTTTGCTTCCTGTTTGTTTGGCACGGTCCTTCTCTCTGAGTTTGTGTTTTGTTTATTTATTTTTTCGTGCTTGTCAGCAAGACAATCAGCGCTAATTAACGAAACGTTGCTTCCTCTGATGTATTTGTGTTACTGTTCCCAACACTAATGCATACATATTGTTCTTACACAAAAGTGTCTTAAATACTGCGCATTCCGTGAAAAATGGGTACCCTGAGTTATAGTTCCTCTCGACTGCTGACCCGAAGGTCGCGGGATCGAATCCCGGCCGCGGCGGCTGCATTTTCGATGGAGGCTAGAATGTCTGAGGCCCGTGTACTTAGATTTAGGTGCACGTTAAAGAACCCCAGGTGGTCGAAATTTCCGGAGCCCTCCACTACGGCGTCTCTCATAATCATATCGTGGTTTTGGGACGTTAAACCCCAGATTATTATTATTATTATTAGTTATAGTTCCTCTTTCACAATAAAGCGTTATGCCTTCAAAATGACAGTATTGATATTGTTATTTCTAAAAATTGATAATTTTATTAGAGGGATGAATAGTAAAGGGTCACTCGCTCCTTTATGGCGGCACCTGCTACTCTTTGTCACATTTTCTGTCTCCCCTTACCCCTTCCCCAGTGCAGGGTAGCAAACCAGATATGTTTTCTGGTTAACCCCCCTGCCTTTCCGCATTGCATTACTCTCTCTCTCTCTCTCTCACATAGCAAGCTAAGCTAAACGAAAACGAAAGAAAAATATTTATTTGACAAAATACCGTACGCTGCAGCTCACTAGATGCATAAAGCATACAAACTAACAGTATATAAACACAGTGTTATGCAGACGTGAGTCCGTATAAGATGAACACGCGCGAAGGCCAATCTATAAAGAGAACCATTTGGAATATTTTATAATTCGTAACAAACACAGAAGACACCTATAATTGTGCAGCGGTTAAGGCGTAATTTCATGAAAAACTAAAAATAATATCTGGGGTTTAACGTCCCAAAACCACAATAGGATTATGAGAGACGCCATAGTGGAGGGCTCTGGAAATTTCAACCACCTGGGGTTTTTTAACGTGCACCTAAATCTAAGTACACGGGCCTCAAACATTTTCGCCTCCATCGAAAATGCTGCCGCCGCGGCCGGGATTCGATCCCGCGACCTTCGGGTCAGCAGTCAAGCGCCATAACCACTAGACCGCCGTGGCGGGGCAATTTCATGAAATACTAACAACAATTATTCCAGCCAAATAGCTTTCAAGAGGCATTGTAATTTGATGTCTGACAAAGCGAAACTAATGATAAAACTAACTATGGAAGAATTGAAGAAAGAATTGCCTGAAAACCATGGAGCGGAACCTTAGTACGGAGGGCATGGGCGGGGGGACAGGGGAAGGGGGGAGGGGGGGGGTTGGCGAAGCATCATGGTCAGAAGAGTGATGTCTGCTGATAAGATTGCGCTCACTGTTGTTTATGTGAACACACCTTGGCAAAACAATGAGCACAGATGGTCTAAAATAGCATACGAGCGAGCCCAATTTGCCATGATGGAGGATGAGGTCACGTGACGAGCACTATACGCTGTGTACAGTACTGTTCACGTGGCTATGCAGCACTATACAGACATAAAAAAAGGACACAAAATTGTTAGTTTTCTCTTTCTGGAAGCAAAATCCTAATAAAGCATTCCTATCTTATCTAGATATAACTAGAAAATAGAGAAAAACAAAAGAAAAATGTCTACACACATGGAGAAGCAGCGATTATAGTCAGAGTGACAAACACTGTACTGGCGATGTATCAGTATTTGCTACTTCTTGTCTGTTCGACATCAAAACAATAGAGATATGCAAGAGAACACAAAAGGGGACACAGGTATCTACACCAGACGCGCAGTATCCTGCGCAGGCGATCGGGCATTCATGTGGGGGTGCACGTGTCCCTGTGGATTACGCCACTGCGTCGATATCAGTCCCGCTCATTTATCAACAACAGGAAAAAAAAATTTCCTAACAGCAGAGTACGCATTCCACGGCAGCTTATCGACAGTAACCGAGGGCGCGTGCGGTGAGTTCTAGCCCCTAAGCAACTTCTGACGTCACAACCTAATGAATGATGAGGTGTAAGAGTGGTAAATATACAGGACAGTGTAATGGATGCCTACACATTACGGGGACGGGAAAATACATAGCTGCATAATTACGACAGGTGACCATGGTGCGTTCACGAAGGCCGTGTTCAGATTACACGCTGCCTGTATACCTTATTCATAAAGGCTTAAAACAGGAGGGCAATGCAAGGCAGCTCCATTCTTGGTCGCCTTCTGCGCTGTGCAAACAACATGAATCACCAGCAAGCCCATTCCCACACTTTGCTTTAAACTATACGTATGAGTGCTGTACAATATCATCACGTCATGGTTATCTCGTGTAGAACCCTCTCTGAGAGCAACGCACGCAATTGCTGCATTGTGAGAAAAACACAGGGGACACAAAATCTTCTCACGCGTCTTTCGTTCAGTCTACATAAAGCATACATACATAAAGCATACTTTATGTATGTTCGTGCGTGCGTTTGTATGTGTGTGTATATATGTAGGCATGCAAAATTGAAAAAAAATTGGGAGGAAGGGGGGGATAATAACCCCCCAACCTCCCCCCTCCCGGGCTCCGCCAGTGAGTCTGCTGTAAACCTGGCACAAAATTATTAAACGTAACAGCAGGCATCCAGCAGCATTCTCTATACGATTTCCGTACTCTTGGATGGGTTATCCGTTTCAAGGCTGCAGTACGAGTAAAGTTGTTGCTTGGCAAGACCTTCAGCATCCTGTGTATGTCAAGTAGACGATGATGATGGTGATATCGATCACGACGGCTACGACGGGATAGCATGGCCGAAAACTGCCATTTTACTCCTGTGTGAATGCTATAGTGTAATCTTAGTCTTGTAGATAACGTCATGTATATGATGCAGTCCATTTGCAACCACGTCAGAGATGGCGTTCAATTTTAGGCTGACAGCGGGCGACACGGGAAGTCGCTTGGTATTTCTCCAGATGGAATGGCCGTGAGAACGTTGAAGCAACTCCTGCAAAATCTTTTAAACCTACGCCGCCTTCATGTATAGCAACTAATAGCCAACATGCCTGTAGCGACATCTGGTTAGCATGAGCAATACGTGGATGAACGGAATGCTTTCACACGTTGAGAATCTCACATATTTAAATCGGCGAACTCTTTTCTCAGGCTCTTACCCCTCAATGCAAAGTGCGTTGAACCCTGCTGACTACACAGTACGTGTAGCGGTGAGCCAATGCCTCCGTCATGTTTTTTTTTTTTTTTTTTTTTTTTAACAGACCTGGCACAAAATCGTCTATATTGTTCCCAGGAGAATAAGGTAACTCTCCGACGGTGGTCCGAATTGTACGTAGTTCAGAAAGCGTTCCTTCTTTTCTCTCGCGTCACCATTCCGCGGACCCCTTTAAAACTCTTTGTGTTCCGTAAGCGCAGGATTTCGACCTTCCTATACAACGCAGGGAGCAGTTATGTCTAGAAGACAACCGCCTCGGGCGCTATCCCGCCGGACACACAAGCATTCCGTCTTGTAGCACGGGTCCGGTGCCAACTTCCCAAGCGATTGACAGCGGCGGTCAGGCAACCGAGGAAATACAGGACTGGACGCTAGTACAGACCAGGCGTTGTCGGACAAGAACGATAAATAAAAAGAGTGCGATTCCACGCTCCGCAAAGCGCACGCACGGCTGCCCGTGGTAGTGGCATACGTCAAGGAAGCACATCGCCTCGCATGCACCGTCTCTCACGGCGGGGGCGGGACCGACGGCTTCGGCGCGAACGCGCGCTACCTTCCGAATATTTTCTGGACCACCGCTTCAGCCGCTTCTCTTTCTTTGTGACCACCTCGCGTTGTCTAGCCCCGCACAATGCAGTGGCTCTGTAGTAATATAAAGGGACGCCGTTTGAAGCCTTTCTCCCTCGCGGTCTGCGGACATTTCGCCCTTTCTTACTGTGGGAAAAAATAATACTAATAAATAAAAAGCCACGCCGGGGTCTGCACAAGCGGCGTCCAGTTAATCCGCTGCTTTGCAAGGCGTGCACTGGAGGAGACGTGCCTTGGAAATCACTGTCTGTCGTCCGCTGTCTGTATCTTAGAAGGTTTGTACGGCAGTATCTCTCTCTGAGTAAGCAGATACAACTGATGTTTAAATAGAAGCGATGACGTGAAAGCCCGATCCTTAGACTGTGGGAGTGATCTCCGCTTCTCTAAGGCATTGTGGTCGATTATAAATGGGGGCAACAAGCTTCTCTAAGTGCTACTGCTGCGGAAAAGCCTATAGCAAAACGCCTGGCACCCTTCTACATGCATGCATCTATCTTCACTCCCAAACAACAACACCCACACGTAATGATCAAATAACGCTGTTGCCCCATTAGTTTCAGAAAATGAGCATTCGGAAGGAAAATATTGTATTCACAGATGCCAGCTTTCACCGTCTAACGCCGGTAGTAAACGCAAACTATGCAAATCTTTCTAATGCCACGAGGTGTTTCTTCTTTTTATTTTATTTTATTTTGTTTGTTTCGTCATGGAATCCCAGCCAAAGCTTTCTCCTCTGCAACCTTATATTAGACAATATCAGTGCACCTTGTGCTAAGAGTGCGCGTTACTGACACTTTTCGAGCGTGCCCGAGTCGTACGGTTTCGAACTCTAAGTGAATATAGCGTTGCTGCAACTCGTTTTTAAGCAAACATGACCTCAGTTCATCCAGCTGTTTATTCAGTCTACACATAATTTAAAATTTTAATTCCAGATAGACATGAACTGGAACAGAAACTGAATCTTGACGAAGATATACCAGGGATATGCAATGAAGCCTTTCTTTTTACGTGTTGATTAATGTAATGCCAAATTGATAACTGTAGCACAAATTCTGTGTTGTATACATATATAAACTCTCAAATGCGCACACGTATTTCAGTCTGTGCATCTGAATTACAAATAAGATCAATTGTGCTTTCGGTCGGCGCCTGTGGTCTATGCACTCACAGCTCCTTCTAACGAGTGTGCACTGCTGCATACGCTGTAACCACGAGCACACAACAGCTGTGTCGCACATCTACTGCCACTCCGCATGCGAGAAACCCTGCACTGCGCCGACGGAGCCACTTTGATCGAGGCATTATCGGTCGAAACGGCCTGCGGGGCCAAGACCCGCTTATGCGCGCGATTCCCCTTGCGTCTACACGAGGTCCCGCGAACAAACGAATAAATAAATAAACAAGGCAAAACTGCGGAGAAAGGCGAAATAGCGGGGCATGGCGACGACGGTTCGACCCGCCAACAGTAGGGTCCAGGTGTCGTCCAGACAGCCCGACCGGGCCGCACCGGCTGGTCAGCACGTGGATTCCTTTCCCCCTGACGCAAGACACAATGGGCTCCCTAAACGGCTTCGTCTTGCGCATTCTCCTCCGTCTGAGCCTCGGGCCACCTCTCGCTCTTCATCATGTGTGTTCCGTACACTCTGCCCTCCGTGGACAACGCGAGCTACTTGAGCGTCATTACATATTTATTTTTTGGCCAGCGTAACAATACCAACGGCTGCTGCTGCCGTGGTGGTCGACTCCAAGCTTTCCCTCTTTCTTTCTTTCTTTCTTTCTTTCTTTCTTTCTTTCTTTCTTTCTTTCTTTCTTTTTTTCTTTCTTTCTTTCTTTCTTAGTCTTGCGATTCGCCTCTGGTGGACAGGCAGTTGGCACTCGAATATGTATGTATTTGGAGGCTCACTGTCAGGAGCGTCTCACGGCTTAGTTACAGATCTTTCTCTCCTCTCCTGCTCTTGGCGCCAGTTATAATATCTTTCTTCTTGTTATCTTCATTCTTCACAGTTCTAGTGGGCTCTCCGTTGCGTGGAGCATAGGTGTGAGTGCCTAAATACTTCACTCCGCACACGTGGTCCCTCTGCTTGCCGCGCTTGCCATTATACTATCGCTGGCCTTTTCTTTTTATGTACTTTACTAGTGACCTTGCGACATTCAAACCGTGGGCTCAGATTATCGACGGGCAGTTTTGTGCGAGGCACGGCGAGCCAGAAAAATGCAGCATGCAATCGACGTCAGACACCTCTCCGATAAGGACTGGAAGAACATAATGACAAAGGTATTCGAATTAAGCGAGTGATGTAGGGGAACGTGAATCGCTGGAAATTGGCTTGGAAATTGGCTTGAGCTGTCCAAATTATATTTGAAAGATAGATGTCAAAATCACTCCTGAAAAGTAATTACATTTCATTACTTACTGCTTTTCTAAAGTTTTTAAATGTCATTAAGTTGCATTACATATTACAGCTGGCCGAAAGTAACGGCGTTACATTTCAAACATTTAGAAAAAATAATGAAGTTACTCCGAAGTTACTTGAACAAAAAGTCACCATTCATGCACTAACTCATATACTTTATTTAAATAACATATACATGACACCTCAGATACCTTTTTTTCAACTTTTCATGCTTGAGGCTTGGCTCTCAGATTAACTTGTCTTTGTTAATTTTCTTTCCTTTTTTGGTCATATTTTCATGCCATAGGAGAAGAGGACATGCTACCTTTCAGCTAAAAGTAATTGGGAACGTAGTGAGTAATTTTCTTGAAATTTCTAGTTTAAAGTAATTCATTAGTTTATTAAATTACCAGCCCACAAGAGTAATTCATTAGATTACCTATTACAGCAAAAAGCAATTTAATTGCCGTAATTTTATTACTTCCAAGTCTGATTTGAAACAAATGCTCATTTCAGCAAGAACTGTACAAGAATTTTTTTATTCATGCAGCTCAACTTCGACCTGACGATGCGAGGCATTTCGTTTTTGTATTACCCGCTTTGTAACCTTCACCTCTACTTTGTCATGTCCCATGACCTTCCCATTCCTGTACTGGGTACCATATACGTCACACGCATGGAAAAGAAATGTACAGCGTGGTACATCTTCCGCAGGAGCACTTCATTAGAGCCCACGCACGTTCTTCCCTATGATTCTACTGGCACACTGTACTGGCCAGGTTTTACCGGCACATTTCTGCATTCCTGCGCAATATACTTGCATAACTCGAGTCGGCACTTGTAGCTAGAAGCACCGCTAGACTAATAACTATATGTTAGAATTTCCTCTTCAGCAGTAGATCAGCTGTGCATTGTTTCGTCCACGGCGGTGGTGTAGCGGTTACGGTGTTCGGCTGCTGACCCGAAGGTCGCGGGTTCGATCCCGGCTGCGGCGGCCACATTTCAATGGAAGCGAAATGGTACAGGCCCGTGTGCTGAGCGATGTCAGTGCCGCGTTAAAGAACACCAGATGGTCAAACTTTCCGGAGCCCCCCTGCGGCGGCGTCTCTCATAATCCTATCGTGGTTTTGGGACGTAAAACCCAAAATGCTAATATTACTATGTGCACTGTTTCAAAATTTATACACGGGCGTGTTGCTTGCCTGATGTCATTTAACTTTGACCTGACTGTGTGAAGCATTTTTCTTTTGGCCAGCCACGTTTTCTTTCTTTCTTTTTTTCTACGAAGTGTCACTACTGACACCTTGCACGTAATGTACGTCATTGGGGCAGCTTCTTAATGTACAAGTACTTCAAGATGGCAACTATGATGACGTCAAGGCAGCATAATACCGTTTCGGTTAACCTGCTTCAATTTGATGAGGACGCGGCCGGAACGTTATTGGCCTCTGTGCATGAATAACAAAAGAGCATGCATGCGATCTACTGATAACACTAACGTGGCATCGCAAACTTCGCATCCCACCAGGCTGCTACTCCAACATGGCGGTTTCAGTGGCGTCAGCGTAATTTATCTATCTATACGTGTGCATGACATTTGTACGGGCACCCTTAGTCACAGGTTCTCTTTAGTGGCACGAGTGCCGACTGACATTATTTGCTAACTTCCAGACCACCCTCTTCATCACTGGTGCGAGTTGTCCGAAAACCTTGATAAATATAAAAGAAAGTAATGTAGAAGGGATGGTATGGGTAAAGCTAAGGGTTGTATGTGATAGAATGGACATTAAAGTACTTGATAAATTAAAACTGAAATAATATAATTTGTATAAGTTAGTATATAAACAGCAATTAGTATAAACGCTTCGGCAAACTGGCACGAATTTGGTAGTTGTGGTTCAAGTAAGGAGTTATAGTATATATTGCGGCAAAAGCCTTGCATGCCTCATCAAACGAGAAAGGTGACCGCCGGCGTCAACACGAACGATGCAAAAAGTCACGTGATAAGAGATTACGGCTTGATGACGTCATCATGGGAAGTCATAATGACGTCACGGATCACCAAAATGTGTGACGTAACTATGACTTCATCGCATGAAACGATCGCATGGTCAAAGGTGTGCTGATCACGGAGGCAGTGCAATACCAGGTCAGATGCAGAAAGCGCGCAACGTTTCCGATCCTAGAGGCAGCGCAAAATGACGTTAGGTACAGACAGCTTTCGGGGGGAGAGGGGGGGGGGGTGTCATTTGTCAATACATCAACTCAGAAGAAAGAGAAGATGGTTCACAGTTAGTCCCAAGTTTACCAAAACGGTCGGTGCAAGTGCCACTCTCATACCTCTAAGTCTTGCATTCGGGTACTTCGGAAACCATAGCGCAACAAACAAACGCGAGACAAGATGAAGCCAGGAAAGCGCTCGTCCTGTCTTCTGAAGTATACGATAAACTACCAACACGCCCTAACTTACTCCCTTCTGAACTGCATTAGGATATCTTTACTTTTTGCTAACGATAATTATTTAGATAAATAAATAAATAAATAAATAAATAAATAAATAAATAAATAAATAAATAAATAAATAAATAAATAAATAAATAAATAAACTGAAGCACGTGATTTCCGCTGACATTCGCAAAAAAAGAAAGCGAGAACATTGGGCCAAGTGTCCTTTCCCTCGAAAGCAACCGTTATTCCGTTTGCCGGAAGCTGCGTCGGCTGCGGCAGCAAGCAACGCCCTTTAGCTGCAGGAAGCGAACTCCTCCAAGCAAGACGACGCACGTGGACGAGATTCCGTTCTTGCTTTCTTTTCCTTTCCCACGCTAGAGCGAGGGTCCGTTAGATATACACACGGCGCCAGGGGGGGGGGGGGAGTGGCCGAGACGCGTGCGGCTTTGCGCCGCTGCTCCGTAACATGCATTGCCAGCGCAGCGTGCTTCACGCCTGGGCGCCCACTGGCGAAAACCCCGCCTCAACTTGACTTCCGATCAACCGACCACCGCCACGAGCGAACGATTGATCAATTAGACGAACCGCACGTGCAGTGATTACAGATGCACGTCTCAACGATCGTCACCGGCCATTGAAGAAAAATTAATCTCTTCGGGAAAATGTGCAGCGCGGCACGGACGAAGGACAAGAAACGCACAACACGAGCGCTGTGTTGTGCGTTTCTTGTCCTTCGTCCGTGCCGCGCTGCACATTTTCCCGAAGATGTTAGTACACCAACTCGCCCAGATCGCCGTATTAGTTCAAAATTAATCTCCTTTAGCAGAACACGGCTAAAGGGCAAGTGGGCTCGAGTTTTAACACTTGAGTAATCCTAGAGAGAGAGAATGAAAGAGATGAGCGAAACGAAAGCCAGGAAGGCTGACTAGAAGAAATGCATAATTGTTTGCTACTTTACAGCGGGGTGTGGAATAAGTGACTAAAATGACAAGAATAATAATACTTGGTGAGGTTTTACGTGCCAAAACCACGATATGATTACGGAGCACGCCGCGTAGGGGAGGGCTCCGAAAATTTCGAACATCTGGTGTTCATTAGCGCGCACATAAATCTATGTACACGGGCCTCTAGCACTTCGCCTCCATCTCGCATCAGTAGCAGAGCACCGTAACCACTGTATACGACCCAGGCGGCAAAAGAATAAAAAGAATGAACGATTTATATATAAGTTCGCAGCACACTGCTTAGAAGTAAGCGTGGCATTCTAGCAGGATTTCTTCTGACAACGGCCTGTCACCAATACGCGCTAGCATTGTCGCATATTAACTGCAAGCAGTTCGAATGAGATGTTCAGATGAACAGCGAGGTTTTTTAAACGCTTTTCTTGCGCCCATAAAGTGTAACGCGATTGCTATCGCGAGGCAGCCTCTCTGTTTCGCACTGAGTGAAGTCATACAGTATAGATAGTGGGTGCGTCTGCAGACCGCCAAACACAAAAGCCAGAATGAATTACTTGTTCATCATTCTGTCATGGATCTTTAAAGTGCGAGCGACATGGCATGGTCCGTCGGGACAAATCGATCGAAGTACGCAGTTGATTACGTATCACCGCGATGTTTCAGTCGTCGACTGGCGATCAGCCACTGATTCGTAGAAAAAGCAATAAAATGTTGCACTTCGCTTGACCTCTATTTGAAAGATATTTGATTGTGTGGTCACTTTGGCATGCCATTGCCACGGCGTCCCGGACTACACTCTTAATCAGGTCCGGCTTAAAGTGCTAGATATATAGCCACAAAACCGGACATTTTCCGTCTAGTTTCCTGGATATATCCAGCATTTACCGCCTTGGTCTCTTGTCTTCTAGTCCAACATCCCTACAACTTTTGTTAAACAATTTGGATAAATATCATCATCATTGAATAGATTCGGGGATCAAGCCTCCGTATGCCCGACTACCGTATCAGTGTGAACTGCTCTGATCTCGAAACGTATTTTCATATGGGTTGCTCTAGAAAGCACTTAATTTTTTGGCTTGCCACATACCGTTTCTTCGATCTAATCAAGTGTCATTACGCTCACGTAAATTCGTGCCAGAGACGCGTGCGGTGTAGTCAGGATTGGTCTATGCACATTTGCTGAATGTCTGGGGACACAGGATCGTTGAACATGCAAGGCCATTGACGTAAAGCCAGGATTTTCATTCGGAGGTGTCCGATCTCCCTGTATGTATGTTCGAGTTTGTGTTTGTACGTGTGCGGTTACGTGTACATGCACACAAACTCTGAAATTTGGTGGATCGGGAGTTTAACACCTATGATTGCGCCTATGATTGCGGCGTTTGAATGAGCGTAGCCCCGCTGAATTCATCTTCCGAATCTATGAACGCGTGACTCAATTTCGTTCGTAACAGCGGTCGAACCGAGTGGATGATTGGTGTAGATCCAAGGGAATAGATGTTATTTTGGATCGTGCCACTATGCGGGCCTCCCTCACAAACCACGAAGTAGCTTTAGGACCAAAAGACGCATTTCAATTCGCTAGATTCAACCGCATATAAGCGCTCACTATATCTAGAAGCAGAATTTTAGAGCAGAGCTGTTATGCTCGAGGTTTGCCGTGTGTCGTACATAGAAAATTATCATCATCACCAACCGGCACGCTCTCTCTTCATCCTCTTCTTCATCTTCCTCTTCTACTTCGCTCCCAGAACACGTGCACCAATTTGTCCGGCGTGGGATGCAATTACACTGATGGGAGAGCGAACGAGTATAGAGAGAGAGAGAGAGAAAGAAAGAGATAGAACGAGATGTAGAGAAATCGAAAGAAAGAGAAGAAATACATAGGAAGAAAGAGAAACAGTTAGAGAAAGAAAGAGAAGAAGAAGGCGAGAGAACGAATACAGAGAGAAAGAGAGAAAGAAATACATAGGAAGAAAGAGAAACAGGATAATAGAGAGAAAGAAAGAGAAGAAAGAAGGCGAGAGAACGAATACAGAGAGAAAGAGAGAAAGAAATACATAGGAAGAAAGAGAAACAGGATAATAGAGAGAAAGAAAGAGAAGAAAGAAGGCGAGAGAACGAATACAGAGAGAAAGAGAGAAAGAAATACATAGGAAAAAGAAACAGGATAATAGAGAGAAAGAAGAGAAGAAAGAAGGCGAGAACGAATACAGCGAGAAGAGATAAAATACATAGGAAGAAAAGAAACAGGATAATAGAGAGAAAGAAAGAGAAGAAAGAAGGCGAGAGAACGAATACAGAGAGAAAGAGAGAAAGAAATACATAGGAAGAAAGAGAAACAGGATAATAGAGAGAAAGAAAGAGAAGAAAGAAGGCGAGAGAACGAATACAGAGAGAAAGAGAGAAAGAAATACATAGGAAGAAAGAGAAACAGGATAATAGAGAGAAAGAAAGAGAAGAAAGAAGGCGAGAGAACGAATACAGAGAGAAGAGAGAAAGAAATACATATAAGATAAGAGAAACAGGATAATAAGGAAAGAAAGAGAAGAAAGAAGGCGAGAGAACGAATACAGAGAGAAAGAGAGAAAGAAATACATAGGAAGAAAGAGAAACAGGATAATAGAGAGAAAGAAAGGGAAGAAAGAGGGAAAAAGATAGAAATCCCGAGAAAGAAATACACACAGAGAAAAAGAGATAGAAAGAAACGGACAAAAAAAATGGATAGAAAAAAAGACAGAAAAAGCATAGCCATGTATAGTATAGTATAGCAAGGGGTGGGAACACGAGATTTGAGGAGGTCTAGCCAAGCCAGGACCTAGCCAAGCCAAGCCAGCCAAGCTAAGCCAAGCCATGGCAAGCTAGGTGCGCGCCAGCTCTGCTGTGATCCAGCCTTGCGTGACTTAGTGCAAGCTGTTTTTTGCGTCTCCTGGCCGGAATATGTAATAAGCACAGTTACGTAAGTGTATCAGTTTTAGGTGTAAAATGTCTAACAAATAACCTCTCATTATAGAAAACAGTGACAGTCCCTTTAACTGAAGCATGTGCAGGCGAAATCATGATGCCCTCACAAGACACTCATTAAATTACTGACTTTTGGTACCACGCATTCGTGTTCAGGCCGCCGACGCCTGACGTCGGATTTATTGACTCACGAACCGCGTAATATTAAGCTTTCGCCTTAATAACTTAATTAGAACGTGAAGTACAAAACGATATGGCATATAAGTGGAGCAAGCGCTTGACTTGTCTAACGCTGAGCCGTTCCAACGATTCTTGAAACTGAATTCTAAAAGAAATCTTTAAAAGAATGAAAAGGAAAATGTTGTTTCTGCTAAAATTCTCAAATGTAGCCTGACACATTTGCACTTATCGATGATTATCGAGGAAATGCAAGCAACGGTGTTTTATCTGAAGAATTGTAAAAACGAACTTAGCTAATTGGTCATGGGCAATAGTGGTGAGCTGGGTATACTATAGCACGACTGTTGAGATATCTTGCCACTGAACGTGACCACTTCGCTTGGTTTCATGGAGCCTTCGTTTATCGCGTTCGCTGTACGATCAGTTTCTCAGCGATAGGTCGTAACATAAATCGTTTGCTGTGTACCGGGTAGCGGCAATTCCGGCTCGCAAACTAATAATCGGCATCGCTCAACGATCCATGGCGTGGAAAAATACTAAGAATTTGCCATGGTCTCGACATCACGTGACGCGCAGGTGCCTAAGCAGTGAACGAAATGTACAGCTGGAAACTTTGCCGCGACACTTCCCTTCGCATTCGCTGGGGGTTTGTGTTTACCCTCTTTGTCTGATGTCAGGATAAACAGTCAGCTGGAGTTATTCTGGGGTGAGGCACTCGATCATTCATGTATTTTGACTATTACATATTCAAGTGATTTGAGGAATAGGCGCAATTAAAAATTATTTAAAGTCATCGCAGTTTTGGTTTTAAGTGTGGTTTCGTTACGCGTGGTTAATGAAGGCACAGGTGCCCGTGAGCATGTAAAAAGAAAAATATCGCGAAGTGCTCTTTTAGTGGGGTTATCTTTAAAGGCGTGGAAACAATTTGCATCAATACCAGTTCTGCTGTTCTGTCTTGACTACATGTGCAAACAGGCGTAGTTCATGCATCTGACAACATCAAAGAAAGAAAGAAAGAAAGAAAGAAAGAAAGAAAGAAAGAAAGAAAGAAAGAAAGAAAGAAAGAAAGAAAGAAAGAAAGAAAGAAAGAAAGAAAGAAAGAAAGAAAGAAAGAAAGAAAGAAAGGTGTATAACTCACAACAATGAGGTATTTTTTTGTCGCTCTTCTTTTGATATCGTTTTCACGGAAATAAGTAGCTCAAAAACAGTGTTCTCCCCTTAGCGCTAACTTGTACACCGGGCTCATACACGTGGTCGAACTAGACCACCTGTCCTCGATCCTAAAAGTCGTTGAAAATGGCCTGTCTTTCATCGGTTCGCCAGACAAAAATAGTTACCCGTATATACCAATATACTCGTTTAGCGTCTATCTTTCCGACAATATCAGCGCAATAAGAGAAAACTTACAAGACTCGAAGCGATCTCTCGACGAGATATGACGCCTCACTTCGCGTCCGTAAAGGCTCGTTGTAAATTAGGCCTTTACGAGTCCCTCCGCACGCGACCACGCATTCGTGACGCATGCGCAGTGCCGAGAAGTGCAGTGCGGACGCGCGGTGATTACATCTGCGTTCCATATTTAGCTCGCTCGACGCAGTTCCCGCGGGGCTCTCAGTGAATCGCCAAACGTTTCTCCCCGCTCTGATAAACATCGTTCTTATCGGCTTCGCCCATTTCTTCAGTGTTTGCATTCTCTTGGCATTTGTCTTTGTCCTGCTGGGCCATGCGCGCGTGCCTGCGCGCTTTCGCGTGCCTGTCGATAGCGATCGCGTTGCGCAATTTTCTCGAAGGCATTTCTCCCTTCGAAAAGCTATTTTAAGCGGGTCAATCCAACGAGAAAACACCGCTGGCGGGACGATGTTTTGCCTGCGCGGGGACTCGTTTACGTAATAGATATCCCGTTGTAATCCTGCGGAGCCATGGAGTGTTTGTTCTTTCCACGGGCGCTAGCAGGCCCGACGAGTCACGGCGTTCTAGCAGTGGCCAGTTAGCTTACGGCGTTCCGGGTAGAGCCGTTTTTGTATGCACGGCGGAAGTACCTGAACGCAACACGCCCGCACGCTGTTGCGCGCGTATGACAAGCTACTTCCGGAGATTCCAGACTCCGATAACACAGCCGCGGCGCAGTACCGTCAATAAATGGTGTTTGTGAACGTGTGCACGCTGCTCCCCCTTTGTTTCACTCCAGGTGCTTGAACGTGCAAATCTCTGACCTCCCAATGGAAAGAGATTTACTGACGGCTTGTTACAGCGTATGCCGTGACTTCACGCTCATTCTGACCACTAAGGCTTCGTGAGGAGTAGTAGGGTTTTATGCATATTGTATGAGTGTTCGCGTAACCTATCAGCTGCATTTAGTTCAAATAGTTTACACTAATACCTTTTGTTAATAACAGTAATAATAATATGTGGGGTTTAACGTCCCAAAACCACGATATGATTATGAGAGACGCCGTATTGGAGGGCTCCGGAAATTTCGATCACGTGGGGTTCTTTAACGTGCACCTAAATCTAAGTACACGGGCCTCAAACATTTTCGCCTCCATCGAAAATGCAGCCGCTGTGGCCGGGATTCGATCCCGCGACCTTCGGGTCAGTAGTCGAGTGCCATAACCACTAGACCACCGTGGCTTTTTACCTTTTGTTGCTGCTGTAATTGTAGTACCAAAAGGTTTAAGAGTAAGCTCCAATTGCTTCCTCAACTAGCGTTAATATTCAGTACGCATCGCGTCTGATATAAGTCCGTCCTAAACGTAAGCGCTGTGAGCACGTTTATTACGAATCTTTCGTTTCTTTGTGCACTGCTCGGAGTAACGTAAAACCAACGCGCTAGAAGCTATACATTTTCGCGCGTAATATAGACGCGAGGCTAGAACACTCCGCTTATATGTGCAGTGTCTATTTATTGCGTTGTCACACAATTTTTTTTCCTGCCTGCTTTTATGTTCGACTTCCGCGACAAAGCATTACAAGTGGCTCACAGTATAGCACGAACCAGAGGTCCCAGTTGTTTTAGCAAAGAACCACGCAGTCGTTCTGGCACTCAGTCGACTATCACGAGAGAAGGTGCGAGCCATCTCGCACCTGTCACTTATCTAAAGTATAACGTTGCATGCTAGATGAACACCGAACTTAAACAGCTGTCGAACGACTCCGCGTCTGCGGATTTTTCCATTCTCCCTGGTATTATCTGCTCCGGATTGTCATGAGGCATAGACTCAAGTTCCGCGTGTGAGCATACAGCGCGAACTCGAAACAAACGACTTGTGTGTTTGTGATGCCATCTCCCTTATTCCTGCTGATATACCTAAGAGGACGTGTTCTTTACAGTAATGACTTTCGATTGGTCGATGCAAAGCGCTCCTGTCTCCAGAGAGCCGCGTACGTTGTGAACTATATTGAGTCAATAAATGGAATGCTGAACTCAAATCCAGCTTAAGTTGCAATGCACCTAAATAAACGATTATTTGTTGCCTATAAGAGCGCCGTTAGAGAGATCAAAAGCGTCTAGTACACGAAGACATCGCGAGCAGAAGTTGCACATTTTCGCCTTGCGTGCGCTATGACGTAGTTGTAAATGCAGGTTATACATGCGAACACCCAAAAGCGATATCCGCGCTGCAAATAATTACTGTGCTACCAACTACCATCTTCGCTCGAAAAAAAAAGCCTGCTATAAAAGCACAAACGCGGTATATACGCCCCACTGTGCGCTCGCACGTCGGCAGCCATATCAATACATCGCACTTATCCCGAGCGCGAGAGATTCCTCTTGCCGATACGCAAAAGCACCACTCTCGCCTCTTCCTCGCAGTAATGCCTCCACGTAATTCCTTCCGGCACCTATTACGTGCGCCACCTTGTGCACATATATGCTGGTAACAGCGCACGCAGTGGCAGCCGTGCGGGCAACACGTGTACGACCGAACAAGGCCATATTCGAGCAGTGCGCAGCCGGCAGCGCGTGGCGTGCGGCGAAGAGCGCCTCCAGGACGGGTCTTATCTCGCCTCTCGATCTTTTACGTTCCGTGATGAGGATCCTAATGAGGGAGAGGGAGGCGGAGGTACAAAGTGGTCTTGTGAGCGCGTTCCCACGGAGGGCGGAGGAGACAGGCAAGGCTTCTTTTTTCTTTTTTTTTTTTTGCGAGCGTGCAAACGTGAGGATGCGGGTCCGGCGGCCGTCTGCGCTGGCGCCTTGCTCGCCTTCCGTAGGCCATTTTAGACTCTGCTTCGTCCGCGTTTCCCAGCTGCAAACGAAAGGAAGAATATATCAATCAGTCATACGTGAACTTTCGCCAACTATACATCCAGAACAGCGTCAGGTGATAGAAGCCCTAGACGACAGTAACAATTTTCAAATGCAGTATTCAGCTGATGTTCGAATCTTCATGTATTTAATCACGGAGATATTTAGAGTTGTCAGCAACATTGGGAAGATTCTTAGCCAGGCGACGGGGCGCTTGTTCGCTCATGATTAAATTTCGTAAACGGCTATTCGTACTAGGATTTTAACACGGGCGCGCTCCGTGGGCCTGTGACCATGTAGCAACAATACACAAGAGCGAAAGAATGGGAATTTTAAGAGCTCGTTCTTTTTTCTTTCCTACATATATACCCCATAAAATTAACGGGAGGATTATCGCCGCCGTATAGCTCAGTGGCAGAGCATCCGACGCGTTAATCGAAGGTCGCAGCTTCGGTCCCTGCCGGCGCCAAGTTATCTTTTCGTCCACTTCACTTTCTTCACATTTACATCATAACTACTACAAATAACATCCCATATACTCTCCTTGGCTTTCCCGTCTGTTAGTTCTAATTACTTTACACAAGGTCATCCAGGATAATTTAGTTCTCGCAAATTTTGCAGTGCTTCGTTCCGGCGCATTTTCTTGTACTCAGTCCACTGGCGATCTTTTGTGTTTACAGGGATGATTCATAACTGCAGGAGTTAATTGCGCTAAAACCTGTATTTTTCTGCGTTTTTATTGTAAAGCCTACGCCGCTAATGTAAATCCTACGCAGCGCGACTTTGTCGAACTTCACAACAAACTAGTTTAAAGTTAAGTTAAAGTTTAGGTGTTTCTTCGTCCTTCTATTTTATTTATTTATTTATTTATTTATTTATTTATTTATTTATTTATTTATTTATTTGTTTGTTTGTTTGTTTGATTGATTGATTGATTGATTGATTGTTTGTTTGTTTGTTTGTTTGTTTGTTTGTTTGTTTGTTTGTTTGTTTGTTTGTTTGTTTGTTTGTTTGTTTGTTTGTTTGTTTGTTTGTGCTCGTGTAGAGCTGTACGACCCCTGGGACGACTACATACAGCAGCTAAAGATAGGACTCTTGAAACCTCTGCACGTCTTTATAATACTGCGCTCGATGTGCTTACGCTACACCCACGATGCACACCTGCTAATATTTTTAGTTTAGTTTTCCCATTTATGTGTACTTCATAACATTCGGGAGTACGAATATCCATAAATAAAAGAAAAATAGCCATGGCCAGAAATATTTTTGCCCCTCGAATGCGTGACGTGACAGCAACACGTTCGCATACTAAAGCTCTTGAGCACGTGTTCAGAATGCTGTGCGATTACACTATCAGCGAATGACCTATCGACATCCCAAAATTCCGTGCAGTGTTAGGCGTGCTGACACGCGCGGAAATGACAGGAGAGACATTTATCTGTTGACCAGATAACGAAGCCGCGTTGCGTGCCTAGTGCTACGTGCTCACTGCCCGTTTGCATGCGTGGTGTCCTGCAGCGCTCGCGCAGAGCACGATAACACGAAAACGCGTGTTTTGCACTGCTGTTCCACTGTTCGTTCGGTTGCTGGTAAACAGCTTACGAGCGCATTTTCTTTTTTTCTCTCTCTCTCACTCACACGCCACACAGCAACGACCTTTCGCCCCCTTGGACGATATCAAGCTTACCCGACCACCCCTCACCATGCTGTCACTATCTTATCGCAGTTCGCTGTGAATGGCTGTGCAAATTGAGCCAGCATCAAGTCATCATACGTGCAAGAGGCCATGAAAGTGTTTGCACCTTAAGTCACATCTTACGGAGTGCTCGTTGACGCCTGTGCACGAGCCCATTGTAATCCCAGCGGTTGACAATGGTTTAGGTCACGTTCCTAAAGCTGCGCCGGCTGCTTTAGCCTTGCATTGTTCCCGGTGACGTTATAGCACCGTAACTACGCTAACCAGCATGATCTAACAGGACGCGCTAGCAGATACAGAGGACCGCAAGGAAGGTGTTAAGGCAGAAACAACGCGACCAACTTATTACAGCTCTATACTTACTTCAACGAAATGACCCTTCGTTCCAACTGCACTTTGATCGAAATTTCGTGTAATTGGTCTATACGAAATGGCCGCACGAAGAGTTGTAGAAACAGTAGCATGAACTTGGATGCTTCCGGTGCCTGTAGCCCAGGTACGAACTTATAGCCTTCCATGGCGCGTTTATTAACGGATTAATAAAATTATTATTGTTTCAATTATAAACGTTCGTGAATACAGCCTCTGGAATGACTGGACGAAAGCTCATCAGTTTCAACAGCATATAAAAGTAGTGCAGATGTTGCGTAGCATGTTGTATAAGCATGCCAATGTGGCTATCCAAAGGTGGAGCAAAACTTTTCCACCCTGCCTGAGTCATTTTTGTTGAAAGACAGTACAGGAACATAGTGAAGGAATTTGCGGTAGAGGTCATGCTACAGGTGGGCGGCTATGGCTGTTGTAAAGACGACATGGCCTGCATTCACTGTGCGCCAGTTCTTATTTAATCGAAGTAGAATTATAAAAATACATATACAAGGACCACGTAGACATGTTGTGAAAACTAACTCCATGTAATTTGCATTTCCGCAGGCTTAACCATGTTTCATGACGTAGACGCACCGTACTGAATCGATATGCGAGAAGAAAAATACGAGTGATGTTGAACGAAAGAATCACTGAACTTTATTGTTTTAAGAACGTCGCTTTATATAAAGACGTGTTCCAGGCAACGCCATATTCAAGAGAAGCCGAAATTTCCATGTCATTCCCATGATGCGACAATGAAGGACCTTTGAGAAGTGCGAACATAATATGGCATCCAGTTTTTGGTGTGCTTGAAGAGTAAGGCAAATTGACAAGCGTAGAAACGTCTGGTAGCCTACCTTTCGTGTTTCGTTTCTTTGATTCAATCCAGATGGCATTGTAAGGAAAGTTGCTGAAGTGCGACCAACCAGATGCATTGAATGAAAAGTTGCACGTGGAAGACTTTTTATATGTATACGAGAAGGTAACGCTTTGGTTTACATTGTGAAAAAGAAATGTGCGATATCTGCACATAGTTAAGAAAGATATTGACAAAAGAATGTGAAAGTAATGAAAAACTTATTCTTATATGGAGGTGAACCGAGGAAAGACTATCATCAATCATTCTAACGTACCATTCAGTCTCATTTAGAGATCGTAGATAGCAGAACATTCAAAATCGTTGCCACCAACGTCGATCTAATCCAGTATCTTACTATTGGGAATAAACGGTTTATCGACTCGTCCACTGCGGTGGGAAACGCTTCCTTAACACTCTTGTTGGAATATAGGGAGCTTGCACGAACGGCGGCGACGCTATGCACTCTGGGTAGGCAGCCATTTTTTTGTCAGAGCCGACCGCGGAGTGCAGTGGCGCAGTCGTGTTTGCGAGCGTTGGCGTAGCTTGCAGGTGTGATCAAGAGCGAGCGCGACGCTAATTCAACTCCAAGGAGCTTCGTGCACGATGCCAGCTACACTGAAAGACTACACCGCAACGTTGTGCCAAAAAGACCGCGAACGGTAGGAAGAAAAGACGAGACTCTGCGGGCTGCACTCATACACGCTCCGTCGGACGACTGTGTAAGCGATGTGAACTTGTGGTCGCGCGTCGACATCTCCGATGTTCACGAATTTCTCGTTTTGAGGACGAGGTTTATTATCGGGGAATAGCTGAAGTCGAGAAAGGCCCTCGAGGGCCACTTTGCGAGTCGCTGGGAGCCGTGGGCGAAGAAAGTCGCCGCCGACACCGTGATCGTCGTCACTCAAGTAAGACGTGTTAATTATTTGACTTTTTCGTAGGTGCTAATGCTGTGATTTGACCAGTTCAATAAGCGTACCATTTTACACACATGTTTTGCTTCCTTGTTCTTGCCTCGATGCTCCTCTGAGCTTTCTCATTTACGCCAAGTGTAGCGTAATTTTTACGGCACCTTCCCGTAAGCTCTTGGTGAGTAGGGGTTAATGCGGATCTGTCGTAAAGCCGACGCAAGTCAGCGCAGAGAAATAAACATCAGCACCTAAGAAAAAGTCAAATAATTAACACGTCTTACTTGGGTGACGACGATCACGGTGTCGGCGGCGACTTTCTTCGCCCACGGCTCCCAGCCACTCGTAACTGTGGCCCTCGAGGGCCTTTCTCGACTTCAGCTGTTCCCCGGTAATAAAGCTCGTCCTCAAAACGAGAAATTCGTGAATATCGGCGATGTCTACGCGCGGCCACAAGTCCACATCGCTTACACAGTCGTTCGACGGAGCGTGAATGGGTGCAGCCCGTAGAGTCTCGTCTTTTCTTCGTACCGCTCGCGGTCTTTTCGGCACAGCGTTGGGGTGTAGTCTTCCAGTGTAGCTGACATCGTGCACGACGCTTCTTGGAGTTGAATTTGCGTCGCGCTCGCGCTTGATCACACCTGCTAGCTACGCCAACGCTCGCAAACACGACTGCGCCACTGCACTCCGCGGTCGGCTCTGACAAAAAAATGGCTGCCTACCCAGAGTGCATAGCGTCGCCGCCGTTCGTGCAAGCTCCCTATATGAAACTGCGGAACTTGGCCTCGATTCCTATTTAGTAGGGTATCTCCAGAACGCACACAGGGTGCCAGAAAGGCACATTGTTTTGTCCCGTCGTCTAGTATATTTATTTCGCCCTCTGTGGGTTTTACAGCGACCGTACATAGATGTCGACCACAGAGTGAGCTTTCAATCATCCGATCCGTCATCCGATCCGTCAAGTAACAACAAAGCCAACGGCTACTGCTATCGCCGCAACAATGATGATGTGCTGACTCCTTGAGGGTCTTCTTCGATCGCTACGGAGGACACGAGAAAAGATAAGGTTCCAGACGAAAAAGGAGTTTCATAACGTGCTTGGTGCCAAAAGTTGTCCGCATGGGGCAACTGCGGAGTTGTCCACATGTCAGCGGAACATGTTTTCCCAGCAGTCAGGCTCAAACCCAACGCTGGCATGCAAAAACAACAAAGGCCGCCGATACTTTGGCGGCACGGCCTTCAGATGTTCGGCGGGCGTCCATCGGCGCTCATTACTGTCCACTTCGGCGGAGTGCTGCAAAACGGGATCCCCTCGAGCGTGGTGCCGGCAGGACCGTACGGGTTCTCGGAAAGGAAAGAAAAGAAGCCGTATTGAGGAGGAGGAGGAGGAGGAGGAGGAGGAGGAGGGGGGGAAGGTTCAGAGATTCGACTTCACGGGCCGCTCACGAAGGATCCCCCCAGGCCCTGCAGCTACTGAGCTCGCTGAGGAGAGGAAGAAAGAAGGCAATCCCCTGTCGCTATGCCAGCACGCGCTCGCGCGTCACGAACCAAGCCGTGTCACGCGCGCGAGCTGCCCGAAAAGAAAGCGAGCCGCTTCGCCGGGACTCCGCCCACGGTGTCTGGGACCGAGGAGGTCCTCACGCACTAATGGCGGGAGCCGCCGCGCCGTGATCCTTTGACCTTGCCCTTCGAGCCCGTCATCACCGTTCGCACGCGCCGCACCAGAGCAGACCTCTTGCCAAGTGTGGCGCCGGCAGCCTTCCTCACCGCGTGCCTCGGGTGCAAGCGTGCAAACTAGTGAAAACGTGCCGGTGACTCCGGGGGTGGTGCTGTCCCGAAAGGCGGCGGCAGCAGCAGCAGGCGTGATGGCTAATGTTACAGCAGCAGCAGCAGAAGGGGACCGACGGCGGAGTCGGCATGCGCGCGCCGTAAATTTCGCCAGCCTGCAGTGGTGGGCGGAGCGGCCACGGTGAGAAAAATCACGGGGCGCACACACCACGTGCGCGTAGAACACGGCTGCGTCCACGGCTCCTTTCACGAAGGCCGAGTCGACACGAGGAGGAGAGAGAGATTAGCGAGTCGAAATGGCTGCCAAAAAGCGGCTTCTTGAAGGGACCTACACACGAGGCGTAAGCACCGTAAGGAGAATGGAGCGGCCTAACAACACCCAATAAGCCCGGAGGCAGTGCTCAGTGCACTATACGGAGCAGCAGGACAGGACGTTCCTTTACATTGCCTCTGATTAGGCCTGGGTGTTGCTTCGGGCGCTGGGAGACTGTTGTTTCTGCTTTCACGAGCAGGCAAAGCTGGGCTTGAATCGCGAAAATAAAGGAAAAGATATCGTGGTGTCGTAGGCGCAGAGCCAACTTAACAGCGAAGGAGGCGGCTTCTGTTTCCAAACGGGCGCACCACCGTCTGTTTCCCACGTTCGGGTCTTCCCAGTTTATGGAAGTGGAGAAAAGAAATAAAGAACAGCTAATCATCGTCGTCGCTCCTGGGGTTAGGTTAGGAGGACACTGCCGGTCTTTCATTCGTAAACGAGCCAGGGGGAGCCCAAGGGGAATAAGAAGAGTAGGGGGCTGGAGGAGGAGGGAGAGAGGCTAGGTGATGGTTTGGGAAGAAGTGTCGTCAAACGAGTAGCACAAAGTTTCGCCGACACTCCTGCCCCCGGGCCAATGTCGGGTCCCTTGAACCGGCAATGTTGTCTGTTGCCAGACTCCAGTATCCTTCTGCAGAGCGGCTTCCTTTATGATGAACTGGCCGTTCGTCTTCCTCTTGAGGGGACCCTGCTGATTTTTTATTGCTTCCGTTTTTCTTCCCTCCGGCTTCTCCTTTTCTTTCCTCTTCACAAAGGGTGCCGCACCGAGTTTGTCGCTGCAGCCGTTAGCGTGTGCGCGTAAATAGAAAAGTCGTAACGAGATCGCGGGTCGCTTTTAATCGTCCGAAAAATGCACGAGGGCCCCCAAGCCGATTAGACCCTCTTCTCTCTATTTTTCGTCCCTTTTCAACGGCGTTTGTCCATTAGCGAAGAGCGAGTCGTAAATGCGCGGTACTAAACTGTCTCGGGCGGTGTAACGAGCTCTGTTGCCTTTCGCTGTAACTATACTGAGCCGCTATAATTTGGCGGTGAAAAGGTAAAAGTAAATTTGAGTGCTTTGTCTCCTTCGAGTCAAGCTCCCCTACTCTTTTCTTTCTCTACATGTTCCGCGGTGTAAAAAGTCAGAAGTTCACGATTTAGAATGTTCGTTATGGTGAGATTCTTTCGCATTGATCACATTATTGAGACAAGTACACTGCAGCTTTGCAAGGAAGAAGTACCTAATAGCTTCTAGAATAAGGATGGGAGGATGGCATAACATGGGCTCCGAGCATTTCCAACAGAAATTATAGACTAGAGAGCGTGATATGGTTATCGCACGTTTGGTGTCTCTTAGTCGCAAATAAGTGTATTCAGGTCATCAAATTCGTTATACTGCTTCAAAGAATATGTGATATAGTAACTGTTATTATTCACCTCGTAGCGTGGTGGAAAACAAACCGTTCCCTGTGTGAAATTGGCTACCATAAGATATTCTTTTCTTTTATGCCCTTTTGATGGGAACGTGCAATAACACGGAACTATTATGTCGGAAATTTAGCAGTTCATCGACGCACTTTTTTCGGGGAAGCTTGGTTGTTCGGTGAAAACGAATGCATACCGCAAGGCGCGTGCGGCTGCTGAATGGCGTTGCTTTATAAGACCATCGTTCATGTAATTCCGCCATAAGAACCTCGTGGGGCTCACTGTCTATAATTAGCCCGAATTTCCGTTATATATAGTAAGGCAGCAGGTCGTGTAGCACAGCGTGCCGCCATTGTTACATTGAATATTTCACTGTTACCATGACGACGTCAGCACGCCAAAGTCACGGTTTCTGAGGATTCGTTCTTCGTTGTACGGCACTGTACAACAACGTAACCCGGCGAATGGCGTTCCCCGTTCGTTCCATACTTGAGGTTACTTCACTCGAGAGAGACAAATGAAGGAAAAGCAGGGTGATTAACAGGAGGAGGAACATCTGGTTTGTTACCCTGCATTGTGAAAAGGCCGAAAAAAAAACGAACATAAAAAGCAGGCTTGCGAAAAAGAAATATCAGAAGGTAAGGAGCAGAATAATTACAGTATCTCTTACATGCCAATGCCACGTAAAAACTTCGGTAATGCCTCGACCGACTTCCGGTGCTAAGGCTGTTCGGGGCAGGGATTCCAGCATTGTCTTCTCCGAAAGCGAGCTGTCATCAAGGCGGGTCAACACGGTCGAGACGGGCTGTGCGGTCTGTGGTGGAGAGAGGTAGCGAGCAAAGATAGTTAGCTCACCGTTGCAGTGACCACAAGCAGCGCTGTCTCCCATCCCAATGATGAGGGCGAAAGATTTCGTAAAAGGGGCACCAATCTATAGTCAACAAAGTTCTGTCGCCTCCAGTCAAAGGATCGAGTCCAGGTGGTTGACGACGACGAAGGGGTGGGCAGATCCAGTCGGCGTAGACGTGTGTGGTGGAAGGCTCGTGCGTTCCATTAGAACTTTATGACTTTACTCTTGTAAGTGCGCCTTCGAGTGACGAAATGAAAAACGCGATCATTTCTTGTCGTGTCATACATTCCAGTTGCACGATAGGTCCCAAGGCGTTATGTTGACATTAAGGTTTTGTCTTTTATTTAATGTCTTTTATAACTCGGCATAACATCGGTTGGGCTTAGGGTGCGAAGATATTTCCGGAAAAAAGAAAAAATCTGTTCGAAAGCGACGCTACGGAAACTTATATATTAATCTCTGGCACTCGCCAGCAACGATGCTCTAAATGTCATTGTGCCAGTGTTTCGCAAAAGATTATTTCAGCCAGAATGCTTCGGACATGCGTTTACGATAGCAGGTTTTTGTACAGATAAGGTCACGCTGACTGTCTCGAGGCATTGTTTGTCCCGCACGAAGAGCCTGTCTATACTCTCTGACCTGTTGTGCGAGTGGATAGCGAGATATATGCTGTGTCCGAGACGACGGTTCCAGGGCTTCTTTATTTGCTGTCCAGGAGTAGACCCACGTAAACAATTAACACTGACCAAAGATATGTGGCCGTAATTACTAAAAATAGCAGCAGTAATGATCAAGCGTCGTCCAGAAAATGTTGCTTTGGAGGCAACGTTTCGGCCAGGGTACGATGATAAGGAAAGCGCTGCTCTGACGAAGAAAAGCACCCTTGCCGAAACTTTTGTTCCAGCGATGTTTACTAGACGATTTATCGTCACATTGAGTCTTCGTGTTATCCTGAACGTCTCTCTTGTTTGGATTTAAACGGCAGTATAGATTGTTGAACGGGAAAAATTGTCATTTACCCGTTTTTTAGCACGAAGCTGCAAGGAAATTCGTACTAGTTGAAGAAAAATTTGTGCTGGTTATGAACTCGAACCCGGGACCAACACCTGTCCGGGTCAGTCGCTCCATGCACCTATGCTATCCAGAAGGTTAACAGATCGTAGCGCAAGGACAAAAAAATCGACATCTCAAATCACAATGACAGGGATAACGGCAAATCAATCCTGCTGAAACATGCAAGGTGGAGAAATATTCAGGAAAGGAAAAAGAAAACGGAACAAAATTTTCGATCTAAAGGTGTACAGTCGTTTGTTCGCTATACTGTGTTGTTGGACGGTGACTCAGAGCTTGTCGCTCGATGTAGTGTTTGTGAAACGTCAGAACAACCAAAACACTGATGCTAACAGGAAATTTGCGCCAATCAGATTTTTTTAGAGCGAAGCTGTTTACCCGTATCGCCCGTATCCCAGTATCCCACGCATTTTCGGGGTGGATATTCCTGGCGGTTCGCATCCGTATGCATAGACAGAAAAAAATGGCCGCGTATCTGCGTGCTTCGCTGCAAATGTCGTCTAAAGACCATAGAAGAGGCGCTGCGTGAGATATGGACGCCATCTGGCAGTACGTCGGGAAACATGAGTGCTGTGTTGCGGGCTGGTAGTCCCGGCGCAGCAGCAGGCGGAGATCGGCGGTGACGACCAACGCGACCGGCGGGGACGCCAGCCAGCCCGAACACGCGGTTTGGCGCGAAGCGCCGAAGCAGAAGAAACGTCCGCACTCAACGAGTACTCTCCACACACTCTTTTATTTAGTTACACGTCGCCTGGGTAAAACAGGAATGCCAGAGCGGCGCCCCATGGCATTCGTACAGTGCAATACTGAACCGAAACCGAAACACAACAATGAGCTCGTGCAGAAGGCACGGAGGAAGACAAGTTTCAGCGCAGTCGCATTTTCAGCTCAGCTTAAGAAACTAGGGTCTCTAGAATTACGTATCTATGTATTTTCTATTAAAGGAACACACCACTTACCTAGTGATGTTGCGCCTCAGATATGTGTAACGTTTGCTTTTTGATCGACAATGCACACAAGTATGAACCTAGTCAGCCGTTCAAGATGGCTGGCCCTTGGGCAAGTGGTTCAGCTTTGGCCGGGTGGCTGAATCGAGTGACGTGCCGACAAACAGAAAGACAGACAGAAAGACAGACCAAAATTTCTGCGTTTAAGTTCCCCAAGAAAGACTAGATCGTCTTTAAAAATATAGACCAGAACACAGCGAATTCCATGCGCATCGCCATATTTGCATCGCGCGTCGCGCCATCTATCGCACACGCGACGAAACAACATGCGCGGGCTGCCACGCCAGCTGACGCTACACAGAGGAAACGTGAAACTCCCGAAACTCAGCCCGTCGGAGAGCGTGTTTCACGTCTTTTATAGCCTGGACATTTTCGCTGATTTTATTCGAACATCAAGAACATCTTGCTCATGCAAGTCCACAATGTATATACAGTACGTGCTGAGTGGACTGCGGAAGCAACCTCGTGAGATACGTACGCTGTTATATTTGTAAAAAAACGTTCTCGCTGCAGTACCCGTGAATCGTAATTGCAGTGCAGGTCGCGAAAGAGTGAAACGATGTTTTGTTGCCCCATATTACAAATTGTGCACAAAGTTTTGTGAAAGCTCATCATTTCAGCATGCATCGCGTAATAAGTAGAGTACGCTTTACGGGTAGTTTCGCGGAACGTAATTTTTGTTTCACGAGCGCTCTTACAATAATGCGTCTTGCTCATAAAAGCGTGCTATCAGAGAGTATAACCTGCAGTATCGTTCAACGATCCCTTTTGGAAGCTACCTGTGCGATTTTATTCTTGTAATGATGGTGCTTTACAAGCGAAACTGTGCTACTCTTAGTTAAGCCGGTTAGCTACGCCTGCGACGTAAAGGACACTGGCGCGAGTGCTGTTTACTTACGTGTCAATATATGTATTATGTGCAACTGGATGCTTCGTGTCCAAATAAATTTGAGGACATCAAACACTGAAATGAAAGCACGAAATTCTGGCCAGCTGTTGAGGAGCACCGTGCCATTTATTACCTTTTGAAGACGAAATCTCGAAGGCGTGGATGCCATCAAAAGCACTAAAGCTTAATACTACGTTGAAAGTGGCAAAGCATGCTGATTGCTTGTGCTTGAAAGCACTACCTTGCACTAGATTTTAGTCAAAGGAAGAGCTCAAAGGTATGAAGTGCGCCCCCACACAAAGCTCGCGCCTGCCTTCAACCCAGCTGCGTGTCACGCAAATTAGGTTCGCAAAATGAAATAGGTGGGCATCACGCTGCAGAATACACGCAGTTACAAGTGTACTTACTCGCGCATTTTCACTCGGCTCCTAGTTTTTTTGCTTGAATCACAGTTATCCACTCGCGGTGAAGCTGAAAACACCGCACCGGCGCTATTTCCGTGGCACGTCGTAATCGTCGCAGACAACGCTATTATCCTCTTGTTGCGCTGCTTGTTTTGGCATCCAAAGACGACACAGTAGTGCCCAGACGAGCTCTTATACGCTGAAGCGGCGTGAACGGTTACTTTTTTTTTTTGCACTTTGAAGCCTCAGAACTGCAGCTTACCCTGCTTACTTGGTGCAGCCCACGCGCGCCTTGGCAGCCCTGTCAGCCCGGCGTCTGGGTGCGAGAGTAGCCGCTCGGCTCACCAGCAGCCTGGGGGCCTGGGTTCGAGACAGGCGTGCTCTGGTGTATAGACACACAGTGGAGACGGCACGGCTGGCGGCGTTTACCTCAGGGTTGTTTGGTGGCATTACTGTAGTATATCGTATAGCACATCGAGAAAGTGGGGAAAGGGTTCCCCGTAGAGATAGTTCAACACGCTCACGCTGAAAAACAAAAAGCGAAGTGGTGTGAAAAGCAGCAACGCGAGCAGAGTCACCTAAAACAAAAAATGCGGATAATGCGTTGAAAGACCGTGAGGTCGAAGAAGCTTATGTCACCGTTTGTAGTCGCTCGTGCCGGAGAAACGAGCGGAGGGGCTTTACAGCAGAGATGCGAATACAGCTTCACTATAGTAATCCGACCCCGTACGAACGTCGCCGCCCCACGTTTCTTTTTTTTTAGGTGAAAGCCTTAGACACCTCATCAAACACGAAATTTGACCGTCGGCGTCCCGCGTCGGCGGTGTCTCGCGTCCTGCGGCGTTGGGGACGTGTGGCGCAAAAAATCATCATCATGTGATGACGTCAGCACATGAAGTCACGATGTCGTCATGATGAAGTCACATATCGCCAAAATTTGTGACGTCATCATGACGTCACGTCATGTGACGCAACGTCACATGATGCCGCCATCCCATGACATCGTAGCTTGGTCGAAGGTGGGCCGATCACGGAGGCACTGCAAAACCAGGTAAGGTGCCTCTTCCATGGAGGAAGTGCAAAACCACGCTAAGTGCACGAAGCTTTCGGAGGGTGGAGGAGCAGGATCAATACATCGACTAAGAAGAAAAAGAAAATGGCTTTCGCCTTCGACTCGTCGTAGGTGAATGCACAAGGGACCCCGTGAGTTTTAAAGACGATAGTCTTTCTTGGGATACTTGAACGCAGAAATGTTGGTCTGTCTGTCTGTTTGTCTGTCTATCTGTTTGTCTGCCACACGATTCAGCCACCCAGCCAAAGTTTCAGCAACTCCTGAACGCCCAGCCACCTTGAACTGGTAGCTGCGTTCATATTTGTGAACGTTGTCGATCAAAAAGCAAATATTACGCATATCTTAGGCGCAACATCAACACGTAAGTATTAGGTGGTATGTTACTTTACTAGAAAATACATAGATACGTAATTCTAAAGACCCTAGTGTTTCTTAGATTGCTCTGAAAATGCGACGCTGTGTACGAAAAAGCCCTCTGCCGACGATATGGTGCTGCCACCTGACAGTGGCCCTGGGTTCTGCACACGCTCATGTTTCCCGACGCCAGATGGCGTCCCTATCTCACGCAGCGACTTCCCTATTTTATCAATGCTAGCCAGATGCGGCAGATTCAACATAAAGGAGGCGCTGTCTGAGGCAAGGAAAAACATAAATGCCAGAATACTATCGTCTTTCGACGACATTTGCAGCGAAGCACGTAGATGCGCGGCCATTTTTTTTTTGTAAGGATACGTACCGGGACAGTTACATGCAGCTCTCCTATAGTTTAGTAGAAATTACTCTAAATCACTCACATTTAATTTCTAAATACAGGTGAGCTGCCCGCTGGGTTAAACATGACAGAATATTTCTTTCAATGTGTCGGAAATCCTGAGGATTGGAGCAATGATCTCCTCTCCACGTGTCTGAAAAAGGCCGTTTTGTGCGCGCTTGTCCGTTCGTCTGAAAGGCGGTAATCGGCCGCCCTGGCTTCTGATCACCCTGACATTTCAATTAGGGGCAGGGGAGTTATTCTGGATGCGTCCATCTAGCGGACACTGTCAAGTGCGTATCACCTTCAATCCAGCAAGTGCTATTTTTTCTTTTATTCTTGTCTACTTACCGGTCTAACTAAAAAAAAAGAACCACCCCATTCTTAACAATTGAGAGGTTTTATTTCAGCATTTATACCAGTTATCAGCGCAAACGCTGCAACTGTCAATCTAGCAGTCGTCAAACTTTAACAGAATCTGTCATTCTATATCTTAATGTTGCTGACAAGCATCACCTCATGTCTAAACTGTTACTCACGTCATACGATAGTCCGAGGTGACCGACTCTCCTTATCTGCTTTTCGCCATGAAGTTTTTTGGAAGATTGGGCTGCGGTATGCGGCTATTGTTTCGCGACAGCAAAGAGACAAGTGACTGGCACTTGCGTCCAATCGCTAGGCTGTTGTCGCACATCGAGATGCAGATGCACAAGCGACCATTTTGCAAGTTTTTATGACGCACAAGCGGTCATCTTGGAAGTGTTGGTACCTAACGTCATCACAACTAGCCAAACTGCTGCGTGAAGTCACCAGAATTTGTACTGTAGCCTGACGTCCCGCTGGTGTCGATGTCAGTGGGTGCGCCATGGAAAAATTTACCTTAATATCAAATTAAAATAT
Organism: Rhipicephalus sanguineus; assembly: GCF_013339695.2. Classification (NCBI taxonomy): domain Eukaryota; kingdom Metazoa; phylum Arthropoda; class Arachnida; order Ixodida; family Ixodidae; genus Rhipicephalus; species Rhipicephalus sanguineus. Next base: position 61,327,178 of record NC_051179.1, read on the forward strand.
CTTATCAGCATTTGCTGAACTTTACACTTGTTCAGAGCCGTCTCTGCATACAGAAGATTTGTATGCCAGATTAAACTCGCCTTCGAAAAAAGGTGTCAGTACTCCTTTAAGAGGAACCTTCATAGCAAAGCAAACTGAATATTTTTTTTAGAATGTATGCACGTGTCAAATCAAACAACTTTATCATCAGACGTCCAGTAAAATTTAACAGTAAAAACGTGTTTCGTTAAGAAGAAGATTACTACTGACTAGAGGAACTTCTTTTTAAAATGCGGAATGGTGATGTTAATTAACTAAATAACAACAGCGACTATAGTCGGTTTTATATTCGTAGTTATTTGCGCTAAGTTTTCAATGCGGACGAAAGTGACCAAAGAAAGACAACATAACATGATATTTCAAAGCGTAACAAAGGGGTTTTGCCGTTCTCTACTCTTCACATGCCAAACATATAATTTCCAGCAACTATGAGTAATACGCTTACGAAAGAAACTAATGCAGGGAGATTGAAAACTCTGCAGAATGACGAGTATCGTAACTGTGTCTATTATAGCGTCTATTCTTCGTACCAAGCGTCTGTCTTTGCATACAAAGCGGCCACATTTGGCATATACGTATGTATCCGGTTTACATGCTATTGTTAAATGCACACGAGCGTTGAACAAAAGTGCTATGAAGAATTTATTGCTATACGTAAGTCTTGCCCCACTGATTTATTTAACGTGTGCGGTTTTGAGAGCATTCGCAGCTAAGTTCCGACTCAGGTATTGCATATATATTCACGTGCTCACGTCACAACTGCAGAGACAACGACAGAAAAATGGCATTTGATTGTTTAACAGTTGGTTTGCTAAGTTTATTAATATATGGGGTTTAACGTACCAAAACCACGGTATGATTACGAGGAACGCCGTAGTGGAGGGATCCAGAAATTTCGACCACCTGGGGTTCTTTAACGTGCACCTAAACCTCGCACACGGGCCTCAAGCATTTTCGCCTCCATCGAAAATGCGGCCGCCGCGGCCGGGATTCGATCCCGCGACCTTCGGGCCACCAGTAGAGCGCTATAACCACTAGACCACCGTGGTGGGGGGTTAGCTAAGCTTGTGTTTCTGAGTTTATTTGCAGGAGCACCCTTGTATTTACATTCAGGTGCTACTTAAATGAAACCGCGCCAGTGTTGAAAAATTGATCATCTGTCTCCATTACCGTGTGCCTCGTTATATTATCTTGGTTTGGTAACGGAAAACACCAAACTTAGCTTTAATAATTAAACTATCCCCTACTTTCATTCATTCATTCTCTTTATTTTCCAGAATAAAACCAAAACATTACATTCTGGATGGTCTCCTGGGCTAAAAGCTGTAATGAAACAGCTTCACTAGGGCCCAGAAGACCAATGACTTGTCTCCATATTTGTATTAAAAATATATTCAACGCATTCCCAGGCACCACAATACTCTTTTTAGGGTTCTTGACACCAGTGTCTCTATTTATAGCGACAATCCAAGGATATTTAAAATTCGCGTCGGTACTTCGTCAAACAATAAAAATTTATGAGAACCGACGTACAGTATACGGTCCACTGTTAAAGGGAACACTCCAATGAGCACATTTCATTTTGCTGACCCTTTAACAGCAAGTGGACAGGGAAACATTGTTCATGCACTGCACGAGTCTGTCAAAAAAAAGGCAGAACTGTCAACCATCAGTAGTTTTATGCAAATCTAAGCCACTATGTTTCTGCGAGAGAGCGTAATCCAAACATGCCCTGCACGCAAGTGTTCCCTTTAACAGTGGACCCGTCTGTACATTATCTGCACAATGTGCACGGAAGAAGCGTCGTTATATTCTGCATTGCCCCCGCACCAATTCACGTCCGTTCAAGTACATGCGACAACACTGCGGTTGCAGATAAACGTGAAAAGCAAATACCGCCACTCTACATAGGCGTGACTACAGTGTATACTTATCAGTGCATTGAGATGACGACGACGAAGTTACACAGTGCCCGAACGCGTCTGTCACTGCTAGCTGATTTTCGTCATATTTTCTACAATTACTGGGGCGCCCTCCGCGTCCAGCCTTGTGGCGATGGCCACAGTGACTTCTGCAGGCCCGCGCGGCCAGAAGTCGACGACCCCAAGAACTTCAGTGGCTCAAGGGTCATGGCCCAGCACCAGCGAAAGCTCAAGAGATGCACCTGCTCTCGTTCCCATGGCCGAAGAGCCGACTGCTGGCCCGTCTGGAAGCTCATCAAGGAAACGAGGCTCTTGGTGCACCTCTGGCGAAGACACAGATATATACTCAGTCACTGGCGACGACTCCTCGGACGACAGCTTCGTGTCTGTGAGGAGTCGAAAGGCCAAAAGGAGGCTCATCAAGGCGTCATCACCGGCGAGTACGTCAACCATGAAGGCGGGAAGTGAACGCTGGCCGCACACGATCCTCTTCATGCCCGTGGATCCTTCCGTCAGCCTTCGAGTATTGAACAGGCAAGCTATCTCTGCTGTTCTTGAGGAAATAGCACCAAATGAAATCAAGGAGGTCCGGCTAAATACACGTAAGAATGTTTTAGCTGTCGACACAATACGTGCAGACACACTGGAGAAACTTCGACCGATGACAGAGTTGGGAAGCGTCAAAGTACGACCAGTCGTTCCAATAGATGGGACCTGCACTGCAGGTGTAATTTACGATATTGACTTGGCAATTCCAAACACGGACCTGCCCATTCTCATAAAACCGGCATATGAGGGAGTGATCATCACGCAAGTATGCCGCCTCGGAAACAGCCGCTGCGTGAAGATAGTCTTTAAGGGTGACTCTATCCCCACGCACGTCAAGGTTGGTCACTTCCGGCATGTCGTACGACAGTTTGTTCCAAAGCCGCTTCAATGCCATAAGTGCTTCAAGATCGGCCATGTCAAGGGCGTATGCGTAAACTCTGCCGTATGCCCCCGGTGTGCGGAGTCACACACGGTAGACACCTGCTGTGCAACCACATTTAGATGCAGCAACTGTCAAGGTACCCATGAAGCCACGTCTAAGGAATGCCCAAGACTCAAAAATGAAGTTGATATTCTAAAGCAAATGGTCAGGGATAACTCCACCCATAGAGAAGCCTCAACGAAAATCCGACGTCGGCGCCGCCATCGACGAAAACGCTCCAGTCACAGCGGTGGTCGTACGCCATTTGAGCCAACAACATCAACTTCTAGTAGAAAGCCGGACAGCACAAGAAGGCCTCCAACGACGAAGCCTCTCCCCCCGGAAGACTGGCCCGCCCTCACGAGCACACGGACTTCCAAGCAGCCTCCACGCTCCGTGCTTCCATCGAAACCGGATTCTGTTGTTGACGAGGCTTCGAAAATAGATCGTCAAATCGTTCCTATGCTCCGATCTATCGTGAGTGTCATCAGAGGTCTTCTGACAAGCATCGATACGCCATCTGCTCGAAGCGGGCTACAGGTGCTGGACGCGTTGTGCCCAGTCCTTGCAAGCCTTGAGTGAAGCCATGGCCGACAATCACAGGTCATTTCGACAGGAGGTCAGAGAATCGTCGATCATTCAATGGAACGCGAGAGGTCTAAGATCTCGCATCTCCGATTTCCGTCAATTTGTTCGTCTATACCGATTTCCAGTCATTGTCATATGTGAACCGAAATTATCACACCCAATCAGACTATCCGGCTACGAGTCATTTTTCTCATCAAGCGACATCGAAAGTAGCAAGGTAGTTGTTTTTATTCGACGAGAGCTTGCTTACGTCGTTCAGCCAGTGCAACCTCACGACGACAATCAGTATGTGTGCTTGACTGTTAAAAATAGAAAGGTCACTTTCGCACTCCTGGGTGTGTACCTCTCCCCATAAAGTCGATTCGACGCGAAACGACTGGACGACATTTTAAAGGCCCATCCGGGTCCATGGGTTATTACCGGGGACTTCAATGCACATCATACCATTTGGGGAAGCTCAAGGACCAATTCAACGGGACGGCGTCTAGCTTCATTGGTCGCCAGTCATGGTCTCGTCCTCCTCAACGATGCAAGTCCTACGTTTCTGCGAGGCACCACATACAGCAGCTGCCTTGATTTGTCATTCGTGTCGCGCCACTTCGCCACGCAAGTAAAGTGGTTTTTGGACATTGAAACACATGGAAGCGACCATATTCCCACCTACCTGAAGATCAGAGGTATTTCCAACACGTATTCATCTACCACAATACGAAGAATAGATTGGACGAAGTTCAAAACTCAACTTGAGGACGCTTGTCAGCAAGGCCTTCCCTGTGGACTTGAGCAAGCTATTAAGGAAACGGCTCAGATGGCTATGCGCACACTAATGTGCTCTCCAAAGTACTCTGAATTCGACCTGGAGTTAGAGAGACTTCGTGCGATCCGCCGTCGTGCTGAAAGAAGATACCGACGCACCAAGTCCATGGATGATCTAAGAACAGCCCGGCGCATGCAAAAGAAGATACAACGCCGCATCGATAAACTAGAGGCACAACGATGGAAAAAATTTTGCGCGTCGCTTGATCCTCGTACACCACTGTCTCAAATATGGAGAACTGTGCGAGGCCTACGTTCTGTTCCGGAACAGCGCTTTCCGTTCAAGGCCCTCGCGCTCTTCCAGCGCCGACAAGAAATTGAGGTGGCAGAAGATTTCTGCACTATGATTGTGGGCCAATCAACGTGCCCAAGTATGCATACCTTGGACGATATCCCGGATTCGCGGGACACGCGCATGGATCTACCGTTCACAATACAAGAACTTGACGCGGCGCTCGCCCTATGTAATCGGTCGTCGTCGCCTGGCCCGGACGACATATCTTACCGGCTATTATGCCACCTTGGTGAACGTGCACGAGATGCGCTCCTTCATATATTCAACAAGTCCTGGCAGGATGGCATGGTTCCCCAAGATTGGAAGATCAGCCGCTTGGTACCCCTTCTTAAGCTTGGAAAGTCTCCCCTAGAGATTACCTCTTACCGACCCATTGCGCTGGCAAGTTGTGTTGGAAAGGTAATGGAGCGAATGATCCTCGCCAGACTAGAATGGTACCTAGAATACTACGAGATATACCCGAACGCCATGGCTGGTTTTCGACGTCACCGATGTTCCATCGACAATGTTATCGATCTTGTCACGTATGTCCAACATCAAAAGACATGTAAAAGATTATCTGTTGCCATGTTCCTTGATGTAAAAGGAGCGTACGACAACGTTCTTCATGACGCCATCCTAGAAGCCATGGGATCAGTGGGCCTAGGTGGTCAACTGTATCGTTGGACACGCAATTACCTACAAGGAAGGACTCTATTTGTGAACACTGAAGATGGTCCAACCTCCCAACACCACACGCACCGTGGAGTTCCGCAAGGTGGCGTATTGAGTCCAGCTCTCTTCAACCTCATCCTCATTGGTCTTGTGGAACGACTACCGAGTGTGGTCGAGCTATCAATGTATGCTGACGACATCTGCGTCTGGGCATCTGGCGTGACCCGGCCTCAGGTACGCGCAAGGCTTCAGAAAGCTGCGACGTTGATATCGATGTACCTCAATGAACAAGGTCTCAAGATCTCGCCAGCGAAATGTGCATTGATTGCTTTTAGCCGCAAGCCAATGAAACCATACGCTATATCTATCGACGGCCAAGTCATACCTTATGTCAGGACGCACAGATTTTTAGGTGTGATCATTGATAGGGACCTCTGCTGGGGTACTCGCGTGGCCTACCTAAAGAGGCGCCTGACGGACATTGCCCATCTGTTCAAGTATCTTGGAGGGAAAACCTGGGGGACCTCAGTACATGCAATGATGCAACTGTACAAGACGCTTTTTCTCGGCTATTTGCGATACAGCCTGCCTGTGCTGACCAATACCTGCAGAACCAATATTCGCACACTCGAAAGCGTTCAGGCTATGGCTCTTAGAGTTTGTCTGGGGCTACCGCGATGTTCGTCAACAGCTGAGACCATTGCGATTGCAAACGACTACCCGGCCAAGACGCATATTATAATGGAAGCGCTCAGAGCACACGTGAGGCATCTTGCTCGCGCCCCTACCCATCATTTAGCCTCTCTGCCTGAAGACCGACCTCGTGCCTCATTTTGTCAGACAGTCCTGTCCTACCGTACACGCCTACCAACAGGATATACAGCTCCAGCAAGAGTTCCAACTCCCCCATGGTGTATGACTCATCCACAAGTTCGCCTCACGGTTCCAGGTATAAGGTCAAAAGCACAGCTTTCGTCACCAGCGCTCAAGCAGCTTTCTCTTCTTTTGTTGTACGAGACGTACAGCGAGCATAGTCATCTCTATACTGACGCCTCAACTACCGTGGATGGGTCTGCAGGGTCGGTGATTTTTCCTGCAAGAACAACCACCGTGAAGATTAGGCTATCCCACCAGACTACATCGACAGCTGCGGAACTTGCTGCTCTGCGTAGCGCACTTAGAGTAATTTATGACCAACCACCCAAGAAATGGAGCGTGTTCACGGACTCCAAGGCAGCTTTACAGTGCCTGATATACGCCTTACGCCGTGGACCTCACGAGCAACTCGTGTTGGAAATTAGAGAGCTGCTCCATCACCTCTTCGTTCAAGGGCATGACATCACCTTTCAGTGGCTTCCAAGTCACTGCGGCATATTGGGCAACGAACATGCCGACGCTGCTGCTCGAACTGCACACGAAGACGGCGTACAAGAATCCATCCCGTTATCAAGAACGGATGCTGCGATGAAAATTCGAGAGATTGCCAATGAAGACATAAAATCCTTGTGGAACACACCAAGTTTACAGCACACACGACTGCATAGACTGGACCCGTGTCGTCGACTTCGGCCTCCGTCCGGACTCTCTCGACTCGAGGCAACGGTGCTTTGTCGACTGTGGCTTGGTGTTGCTTTCACCAAATCTTTTGCCTTCCGAATCGGCATGGCAGAGAGTGCTACTTGCAGCCAGTGTGACAGCGAAGAAACGATAGAACACGTTCTTTGTCGCTGCCCTCGCTACAGCTCGCACAGACTGTCGCTAGCTGCTGTGTTGGCCCGCCTTGACGACAGACCCCTGTCGGAACAGTCAGTACTGGAATGCCGACCTGAACTGTCTGCACAGCGAAAATCGTTTAAGGCCTTACTGAACTTTTTGCGTGCCAGTGGCCTATTGAATAGGCTTTAGTACTGCCGATCTACAGCTTCCTTTTGTTTATATCTTTTTTTTTTATCGCGCGCCTGCTCTTCTCTCCGCTGTCCTTTCCATCTTTCTTTCCCTTTCCCCCTCCCCTTAGTGTAGGGTAGCAAACCGGATGCTACAATTCTGGTTAACCTCCCTGCCTTTCTCTCGTTTTATTATCTCTCTCTCTCTATCAGTGCATTGCGTTACTCCTTCCTCATTCAAGCACGCCGTTGTGACCGTGAAATTTAGGTAGAGCGAGGACAGGTCATGGAGGTGGACAAGAGGTTGAGAGTTGTCAACGCAGATAAAAGGGTGAGTCGGCGTATCCAAGGGCCTCCCTGCACCTTTGCTGAGCTGACCGTACTTTTTTATCTATATCTCAATTATAATCACTGCAGTGTCATTCATGCCCACTTCATATACCCTCCCTCAATCAAAGGAGGCGAAAACGTCGACCATACCATAGCTTGGGGATATATATATATATATATATATATATATATATATATATAAGAACGATTGAGAGCGCTGCAGTATGATAGCGCATGAACGCAGTCGTTTTATTTCATCTTTCGCCGGCTTTCTTCAAATGCAGGAAAGAAGTCATCACTCAGCTAGCACAGTCGGCAATTGTAAGGACCACAAGACGTAAATAAGAATCCCTTTAGTATATCTGACACCGCCTACCGGCCTTTGAGGAAACGACCAGCAGTGCTGAGCACAATCTGGTTACGCCGTGGGGCGGAGTGTCAACATCTAAAGTGTTTTTCGTACAACGGGATACCCCAGCTGCTTTAGCAGGCAGACTTGAATTTGTATTTCCGGTCTGTTCTAAAACGCGCTAGCAATATGCACGGGGCTGTTCGACCGAATACAGTCGCAAATTTCTGAGAATTTCAGTTTTCTATGACCTAGTGATAGCCAAACTCTTGGCGCCGACTGTACCTCGCCATAATAAATTGGATCAATCATCTTAGAATGCCATCGACAAGCTAACGAAACGCACTTGCATTATTATTGCATTGATCTTAGTTAATACACTAATTAAGCGCAGCGTCGCATGAAGGCAAACCATACGTCGTTGGTTTCAATTCTTTGCGGTTAACCATTTTGTTTTGTTTTTTTATATTTGGTTCAATTTCGTGAAACACCCTCTACATGATTTACTTGTCCGTGAAACTCCTGCTACAATTCACTGGTACAAAGACATAGGACAGGAGGCGGCAGATAAACGTGTCCTTTTGTAGGAATTGTTTGTCTTGAAGCATGCGATGAAAGTGAATGTCGTCCATGCCCGCTTGCTCATTTTCTTTTCTCCCCTTTGTATATCTCGGTGTATTACGACATCCTAACAACTTCATTTTGTAGTCCCTTCTAAACGTCGACGTCCTCATCATCCCGGGCGGAATACCTCAATGAAGAGCCGGCGTAAAGGCACTCAAAAGCCACCTCTGGCTTACGTCTTTTGCACGAGAGCGTGAGAGAGCCTCTTCCCTTTCTCTCCTTCTTTTTGCTGCCCTTTATGGCGTTGCCGCTGTGCTAACATCCTTATCGCATCAAAGAAAGAAACGTGACTCGCCAGTCTTCCGTCCGCATGCCTCGGACGCGTGATTTGGGCGCAATCATCGCCTCGCCAGCGCGACAGGAGCCGAGAGAGAGAGAGATACAAGTGGTAGATAAAGAATAACTAGCTGAAATATACGGCTCTGGCTGAAACAAGCCTCCACGCATCGCCCGGAGGACACCGCGTGTGCGGCGTTCGGCTGCACGCACCGTCCCCCTCTTTTAGAGCGACAACCGCGCGCGCAAATAGAACCTCGGACACACTTCGTGCCGGCAGTTACGTGCAGCACTGCGAAAGCCCCACGTCGAGCAGGGGGGGGGGCGCAATATCTGCACCCTACATTGACCCTTCTAGTCATCTAAGAGGGGAGGGGTGCAAAATCTGCGCCATACATTGACTTAGTAGTGGGGGGGGGGGGGGGGGGGCGCTGCGATGAACCTTTGCCCCTCCTGATGCTGGGGAACCCTGCGTACGCCTATGGATGCAAGTATGTCCAGTACACTGGACACCAGGATGCAATTGGCGCGCCTTGTGAACTAGGAGGGAGCGTCACGTGACAATCTTGCATCCCAGCCATCAAACAAAAGAATCAGGAGCAAGCTGACTTCTACCAAGAGCATGGAGCATGAGGAAGGAGTGGCGTTGGAGGAGGTTGGCTTGTGGAAGCTAAGCACGCTCCCTCCTAGGTTTTTTTGCCCTTCGTGGTGCTGAACGCTATGTGCGATAGTTAACCATGAGAAACATTTTTTTTTCTTTTTCTCCGGTCAAAACAAACCGTTTTTTGTCTTTTATAAGACAATTAACCTTCTGACAGAACCAAAAGCAACATTTTTTTCAAGGAAGAAAGCAGGCTGTTTGGGCCCATACGTGCAACAAATCAATCCTATATAGTGTCCAGTACATTGGACATGGTGCTCCCGTGAAAACCATTGTACTTACAGTATCCTTTATATTTCTTTTTTTTTCCATGCTTTTCAATAGCCTCTTAGCTAGAAGAGAACGTTAAAAAACTTTGTTCTACCCTACAAAACATTCTGGACGGAAAGGAATAGGGTTTCCTGGCGGCAAAATGAACTCCTCCTGGAGCTTTAGCAAACCGTTTCTGCTGTCGTCATACCGAACTTGTGAGCTGTTACGTGCCTAAAACCACGACATGGTTATGAGAGACGGCGTAGTGGAGGGCTCCGGAAATTTCGACCACCTGGTGTTCTTTAACGTGCACTGACGTGCCCTGACACAGTACATGGGCCTTAGGCGTTTCGCCTCCATCGAAATGCGACCTCTATGGGATCGAACCCTTCGACTTTCGGGTCAGCAGCCGAGCAACGTAACTATACTATACCACCGCGGCGGCCAGGTGCTGTACCCATAAATGCCTTGCTATGATTCTATTCTGCTGCTCTGTTCATACTCAGCTGATGACCTAAAAGTCTGGACACCGTGATTCCTCAATGCACTCGGTTCGTCCCTGCCAAGGCTTGACCATTATCGGTTGGTGTAGTAGTAGGCATGTCAGGGACTCGGTCTCTATTCACCAATCTGTTCGTCCGTGGAGTCACTGCATAAAGATACATACAGGCATTGTGTCAGCGTGCAAGCTACCGTGGTTACATTTAGCATCTACATTAAGACTCGGAACTCCTGTGCTCTGTTCGATTGCCTGTTTTCCTACTTTCAAATAGCTGACCAGGCGCCACTGGTAGCGCCACTGGTATACCGCTTTGTGCGCTTGTACTTGTGCCCTCGTCTTCGTCTTTGTTCCATGTTGCGCCACTTTCCTGTGTTATAACTATGCACCAACTAGCCCAGCAGCAACTTTCATTACGCCACTGGCAAGCTAGCGTAGATCCATTCCCGTGTACTGTGAATACGTTGCGTCAACGCAGACAGGTTTCGCGAGCGACACATGAGTTCCCATGTGTTTCGCGTCTACTGATCGGCTATCTCTTAAAACTGACGCAACGGCAAGCCTTCTCGGTACAGCGGCAGTGCAACTGCACAAAGCCACCTCTTAATACATGTGGCGGTGCGCACTCGTAGCCTGCTCCGACCGGTTGTAACACCGGTGTTAGATTCCGGCCAGGCTGTAACCGCGCATCGTCCCTCGTCTGTGCGACCCCCCGCACGTTGCACACTACTAGATCCGGTATCCCCTGCGGAGGAGTGGTTGGCGGTTGCCCGTCGTCCCAGAGATACGCGAGATAGCGCCGTGGCTCGCGCGGGCGGCACGGAGAAAAACAGCTGATAGCGCGCGAACGCGCTGCCGTCGCCGCCACCGCGAGACCAGAGTCCAGCGGCGCTGGCGTTGGGCTCGATTAGGGCTTGACCTCCGATTGGTCGAGCCCGGAGGCCTGACGACCCCGCGCCGCGGCGGCGGCACGTGCCGCAACCGTGGCCAGCGATAACGGCGCGGCGCCGGCCGGGGGTGTGTTCGGCCTACGTGCCCTCGGCGCAGCGTTTATCGGTATGGCAAGAGGGTTTCGGAGGAGGAGGGGGCTGTGAAATCACGCTGTCGCGCGCGCGAATGCTTGCGCGGCGCGAAGCAATAGAGGCGAAAAATAGCGCCTCGCCGAGCCGGCACTTTTGTGCGACAGTGTGTTTGCTCGAGGAATGTGGCCGGCGCTCGATCTAATCTGCGATACGTGGGCGATGAGGGATCGCCCGATCGCGGCGCCGGTCCCACGCTCCCAGCGAGAGAAGAATAGATGACAGCTCTGTCCGCATATACACCGCCCCATGTCAGCGTTTTTCTCGCTGATGAGAGTCAGTCAGATTGTCCTGTTACTCTAATTGACCGCGATAATCGGGAGGTTTCGTAATTTCGCTCGCAGAACCGAGTCCCTGTTAATCGAGATAAGAAGTCTGCCGAATGCCAGCGCAGTTAGCATTCCCTTAGTACCTCACGATGTGGAATGGATGTGGATGGTGAAATATGCACGAAAATTTTGCGACAGGCACAAGTATTGTACATCAGCGTTTTACATACACGTTTGTTAGCGTGACCTCAACGAGAATAGATCTATAGGTTTCTGGGGTTCTTGTAGCAAGCGATCCAGCATCATCAGTCTGTCTATACGCCCACTGCAGGAGAAGGGCCATTCCATGTTTCTCCTTTTAACCGGTTCGTGCTTGCTGCGTCCACGTCATTCCCGCAAAACGCTTAATCTCATGTGCCTGTCTGCCTGCCCTTCGCGTGAGTGCCTTCTCTTGGAATCCAGCCTGTTACTCTTAATGACCAGCGGTCATTTCGCCTACGCGTTACATACCCTAACCATGCTCCTACTCTGTTTCGGCTAAGATGTCCTTAACGCGATCCAGCATCTATCGAAACACATCTTTTAAACGAGCTTTCAGAGCCTCTCACTACGACTTTTTAGCGACGAAGCTCCTTATAGCATCAACTGGTCGGTCGTCGCTCCATCCGGTGTTCCCCCGCCGTCGCGTCTCCCGTGTCATTCAATAGACGGCGCTGTCCCATAGAGATGCATGCAAACTGCAGTTGGGGGACGATATACTATAGATGGCGCTGTCCCATAGAGATGCGTGCAATATGTGTGCAAAAAAGAAAAAGAAGAAAGAAAAGAAAAAAAAGGGAAAAAAAGAAAGAAAATAAAAAAAGGAAAAAAAAAGAAAAAAAAACCAGCGGCACCCTGCACGCTAGATGGCGTGTAGTAATCAAAGCGGCGTATCGCTTTGATTACTGCTGGGCGAAACCACTGAACATTTCACGGTGTAACCATGATTGCTTCAAGAGCTTCGCCCAAGCTCTTTGTCATTCACCCGTGGATATGTTGTAATTTTCTCTCTTTTTTTTCCTTTACATGCCATCAAGGCTAAGAGGCATTATAAGGATTGGCGAGAATATATGTGGTAGCTGCCAGCCAACCTGGAATTGACATGGTGACAAGGCGGTATATTGAGTCAGAGCATGGTTTGGTGATGCTGGGTAGTAACCCGACATTCTTAAGGTGATAACCCGCGTCGACTGGCATTGGCGCGTGAACGGCAACGTCACCGTCATTTTGATCCAGCAGCGTCCTCAAGGGATGCCGAAGCGAGCGCAAGCGGAGGACAGAAGATCCATGAGCTTCGAGCGTGAGAAGCTGATGTTAGACGTGAACGCCTTGCATCAGACCCTGAATTTAACACGAGGCGAGACGACGTCGTTGTGAATTTGAAATCTGAAGCAGTTTCACTGAGTTAACGTCGCGAAGACTGGTTAAACAGTGCATATGGTGGCAAAACTAGGCTAAAGTCAAGCAATGAAATAGCGATGTGATGCCACCAGCCAGTCTTTTCTGTTTGACTCAGTTTAACCTGCTTTTACGTGTGTGCTTAAGGCTGGTTAAATTGTTTAACCAGTCTTCGCGACGTTCAGTGAAGCTGCTTCAATTTTTTTTTCTTTCGTCCTTTTCCTTTTCTCTTTTTAGTTGGGTTGCATTGCTTTGCGTTCTAAGTACATCACGTGCCTGGCACCCAGAACCCTCGGTGTTGCGCTTCCGCGTTTTGCAACAACGCTCTTTATGTAACTAGTGTAGCGACACCGAGTTATCGCCGCGTCATCCCAACACGCAACCTGAGCCGACCGCAGAGCTCTTCAAGCTTACATTACATATGCACGCGGACTTTCAACTCGCGCCCCGATAAGACTAAGGAGCCGGACGAAACTGGAACGGAAGGTGGCAAGAACGAGCCATGACCTTCAGCCGTGCCTTCGCTTCTGGTGGCAGCGCTGTCCGATTGCGGGCAGCGCTCTCGTCACGCCTGAGGCATAGACGACAGATAGTCATGAAACACGCGCAAAAGACCAGAAACATTCCCTCTCTGCATTTAAAGATCTGTGCTCTCGTTTCCCAAAAGACGTCACGTGTGCACTATGAGAACTTTTACGCAACCAAACACATTCGTTGGTCCCAAACCGTTACCTTTAAGGTCATAGGGAAATCACTTTACGCGATGGAGGTTCGAACATCAGCTGCGCTAAAGGGAACCGTTTTTGCGAACGTGCATGCGGTGACATGTGGCATAAAATTTTACAGCTATATTTTTCAAGCGAAGCTTGTATTCCCTCACAAGTGCCATTGGCGTTGTAGGTGCGGCCGAAAAAAAAAAAAACCCAGCGAGCGCAAGGAAATGAGGCCCTCGAAGGTGTGCCGACCACATGAGTATTTGTATGCGCCGTTTTCCAATAACTGATGTTCTCTCGATCATGCGCTATATCAACGCATGACCATCGTCGTTGCCTGTAGCAATTCAAATGTTGCGTGGATGCACGTGGATGACGGTGAAGTCCCCGCCACGGAGGAAGGAAACAGTTAGAGGGGAGCATTGCTCAAAGCTATTGAAAGCAAGAAAGTAGTGCGTCAGGCTCGCACACGTCAGGCTTCGCTTGCTCCCATTATCCCGACATGGCAGAGGCTCCCGAATTTTAAAGTTTATATCACGCAGTAGAATAACCAAGCCGGAGTGTGCGCGGGCTTGTTTGTGCGTTTCCCTGTCTTGTGCCTGCTGCGGCGATAAAGGCAATATTGATCATTTTATTTGGGTATGCCCGAAGTTCGACACGGAAAGAGAAGCGATAGCCGCAGCCTGCAGAACGCACCGAGGCCGAACCATATAGAGCGTCTTTGCCGGCGTTTTCCCGGCGTTTCGTACGCCGGCGTCCCTCGACGTCGACGCTACCAGTGACGGTGGCCGAAACGTCCACCTCTGGACGGTCCAGACATCACGGGCGGCAGCGTCGACGCCGGAAGCAGTTCGATGGACGCAGAACCAATCAGCGTGCGGCTGGCAGTGACTTCCGCTATACGTAACGGCGTCGTTGCTGCAGCCAAAATGGCTGCCGCCCGCCTCGAATCTAATAAGTCGTCGCCGTGCGCTGTGTGGCCCTTAAGTTCTCCACTGATGCTTGTATTTGACTTAGCTTGTTCCCTAGAAGCTTCGACAGCAAAGCGCTCGTGATATCTTTGAACTCTTTCCGAGCGCCGTACTCAAGTTCATCGGTAGGCTTAGCAGGAATGAGTGTATAGGCCGAATACGTGGCCTCAAAGATGTGCGGCAGCTTCAAGCTCAGAGGCCATATATTACGAGTTTGTGGTTCTTCTCAATGCCAATAGCTGGCGCTACAAGTCAAATAAAAAAAAAGACTTTTCGCCGGCACTGTGAGTCGTTTTTTGCAACACAGAACTGCAAATGAGACATAAAAGCTATAATCAGGAATATATCTTGTTGGTCCATTGACGGAAACTGTACACTGCTTTACGAGGTGTCAGGCAACGTTTATAGAACCAGGTTTGGTGTCAGGTTCATTCCCTCTGGTCACACTGTGCGACGCTGAGTTAACGCTCCTCATATGGTTTGCCGCCCTCTCTGACGGCGTTGATGCGATGACGCCGAGGGACGTGCCTAAAAGCCACGCGCTGGCGCGCTGCAAAGCGAACGTGTGGTCAGGCCTTTACACCCCGGACATTTGAAGACGTCGTTTTCTCCGGGGGGCCCGCGGCGACGAGGAGGAGAAGGAAACGACGTGCCGATTGCGTTCCTGCGAGACACGGGGCTGATAGGCAGCCGTTGCGGCACGACCATACCATCGATTCATGAGAGGCTCAGGTGGAAGAATTGTATGGCAGGCTAACACTGTCTGTTGAAACACAACCTGATGAGCGCCACCAGAGCCGCGATAACATGCAGTTCTCGTGTCTTCTCTCGGAGCTAGCTGTTACGACTTTACAAGCCGCAGAATGTCGCCAAGAAAAAGAAACCTAAATTATTTCCATTCACGATGCGATCCAAGAACCTTTCACACACTCGTGAGTGTGCCTATATGTTAGGTTGTACAGTACGGTCCTCTGTTAAAGGGAACACTCGAATTATCACCTTTCATGTTGTTGTCCCCCTAACGGCAAGTGGATGTGGAAACACTTTTAGCGCACGACACTAGTCTACCAAAAGAAGTCAGGTTTGTCAACCACCAGTAGTCTTATGCAAATATAAGCCACTCTGCTTTTGCAAGAGAGCGAAATCTGGACATACCCTGCGCCCAAGTGTTCCCTTTAACAGTAGACGCTTCTGTACATTTTAAAACAGCATTATTTGGACACACACGCTTCAGAGCATTTCTTTCACGACCGCGTAATGGAGGCGATCGCTCTGTGTATATTGTAATATATGCATATCAGTTTGTGCATATGAATGCACGGATGTGTGATGCTGCCTTGTCAAAAGAAAGGATTGCAGACTCGCGAAGCTCTTTAAGGACAGCTTGCGAACGCGCATCTCCGGACTCGCCTTGGCTCATATGCATATATCTGCATGGAAGCGGATCGAGACAGTGATATCATTATAGCGGCCACTATAGCGGATATCATTATACGTACAAAAGGCCCTCGCCTTCACACTTCTTAGCTATCGTCCTTCTGCGTGCGCGCAGCTCTTGAAATTCCTCTCCTCCGACAGAGAGCACCTGTTGAAACATCGTGAGGGCATTGCATCAGGGGCTGACTGGGTTAGCGAGGAAGAGATCGCGAATAGCCGCTCTGATGGTGCGATGTGTTTCGAAAGGGCATGAGTTAATCTGTACGCACAATGGGATAATATCACGCTACAATGTTGAATGCGAACTGCAGTGAAACAAAGTAAATGGCACGATAAGCGGGTTGGACGTCAGTATGTCGTCAGATAGCATCGGAGCTCCTCCATCGTACGATGTTTCCGACACTTCTCAACAGGCCCTCTGTTTTTAAAACGCTGACTCATAATTGGCCAAGAATGTGGCGGGTTTCCTGAGTGCAGCGTCATCTATGAAAGGCTAAACTAGCTTTAAGCTGCCACTTTTTTATATAATTGTAAGTTTAAACAAAGAATGAGAGGGAGAGAGGCTGACATAAGTCTAACAGCTGTAAATTTTATGGCTTATTGTCTGACTTGCCTGGAGCTCCAGATGTGGGCCTATATGGTCTGACAATCGCACGGACAGTACACGTCCACACGCCGAAATGCAGAATGAAGATATGCATTTATTAAGTCCCGAAGGTACTGAGAAACACCAGCAGCACTCCTTCGTAGAGCGCAACGCGCCAGTGGCCTTTCACCGCATGGGTGGAGAATATCACGCGATCACTGATTGAGTCACATTAAGTGAAGTGGACCTGCTAGTACGCGTGGCACACATTGCAAGAAAGGCAAGTGCAAACTCAATCGCATTTTGTATTTATTTTTCAGTCGAAGATTTCAATCACCATTTAGCAGTCGATGAGCAACGAATGGTTTCACCTTGACTCCGATTCGTGCCAAATCAGTCAATAACCGATATGCCACAGAGCAATATACAGAGTTGCAGGGATCCTGTCGACTGCGCCAAATATGAGACGTAAATTTTTTTCTGTCGGAATTTTATAAAAGTGAATTTATTTTTTTACTTTTATTCGGGAAGCTTCCCCTACATCATACATAGTTTTTTTTTTCTTTTTTTGTATAGAAGCATGAAGGCGCTCACCATGCTCTTGGTACATTCACCAATCCCAATATACGATTGCTTGCTGTTTGATTCGATTGCTTTAGTATGTGGCATGCATGTTATAAGCTCCCAATTGGTTTGTGTGTGTTGTGTATAGCTTAAATCTGCTCTTGGAGTAGCGCTCTCGAGGGGTTTTCATCGTGTCCAAGATTCGTAATCTTATTAAAGACTAGCTATCCCATATGTATGTGCTCTCGAGCACAAAGCTAGCAACCTCGTCTAGCTTGTATGAACGGCAACGATAATCATCCTCCGCAGTCGCACCTCCTGCATGGGGTTTCAGCACAGTCAACACGCTGAAATGATCAGGCTATTTCTCTTTACTACCGCTAATTGTTTACGCCATTTTAAGGACACACAAAAAAAAAACAGTTTCTCCGGTCGCTATATATGCCACTCATACCGCCGTCTTCCGTTCATCTCCAAAAAAAGATAAGCGACTGTTATATGTCGCCATTGAATCTCCAACCTTCCGAGAAAAAAATGAAAAATAAGTGAGCACTCGCGAAAGTTTCTCGGAAGACTGTCGGCACGGTGGGGCAAGATAAGAACTAGGACTAGTTCAGAAGACGAAGTCTACATTTTCGGGTTGCTCATGGCCCGTAGGATTGGAGCAACCTGCTGCACCGGCTAGCGTTATCTCAATGGGTGCTTTAAGTCTGACATTGATTTTGTGACAATATCCTGCCTGATGTTGGAATATTGCTGCTCTATCCGGTAACACGATAGCATTACAGCTCCCGTGTCACAGAAATTGAGATGTCGGCATCCGCGGCCTTGGCTGTATGCGAAAAATCGGCGTTGACCGTGAACGAAAAAATCACGATGGATGTAAAGAATAAGAACCATGTGTTTATATTCAATCAATCATCAATCAGTTACAGAGTATACAGTGTACTGTACATTGATCACACATGTAAGATGAAGAGCAGGGTTGGCAAAAAGGCAATTTAATGCCTGACAAAGTGCCGTAACCCATCCCAGTCAATAAAGCATCAGTAATGTATACATGTTAAAAGATTAGAAACGAACAAGCAGCCACAGTTACACAATTTTTGGTAACAGTACATAAAACATTTTTAAAAGAGCATTCATACTTCGAGACCTGTCTGCAAGACTTAGCTGATAACAATAGCGTATTATAACATTCTTTTTTGTTAGAGACAAAGCAGGAAATATGTGCAAATACCCACACTTTTTCAATACAAATCCATGCTATTACTATTCAGTAAATGAAAATGTGACAGATATTCATTCACGTCAATTTTAACAACTTGGGAAATGCCATCTATAGAAAAAAATCACTTTTGAAGCATTCGTAGATACGTGTGTATTTTCTTTTTAAACGCAGTTACTGAGCGAGCCGAAATCTATAACGCAGGCACTCTGCGTGGCCGTGGGGTTTTCTACTATAGAGCTAAGCCAGTGCTTGAAATTGCTTCGGAAAAAAAAAAAAGAAAACTAGGCATCATGTGCGAGTAGTCACGTTAGCGGATGTAATATTGCGTAGAAAGAAGCGTGAAATCACACCAGGCATCACACCGTGTGAATTGGGCAACGAGTGGGCGTTTATAGTCCCACGCATTACAAAGCGCCAGAGTTGCCTGTTCCGCTATGATAAGCGGATTTGTTCTTCTTTTTTCGCCGAGTCGCTTGTAGAATTTTCCAGTCGATCGCTTGTCGCGTTTTCTGGGCTTATTTGCATTCTTCCAGCAAATATACTTATTTTAGTGATCATCAAGTCCACCAATAGCGCGTTTGCCTTTCACTAATAGCGCGTTTGTCGATGACTCTGAATAGTTGAATGTTGAAGTCAAACATACGTTTGGGGGAATCAACAAGTAACGTTAATCATGCACTGGCAAACGTGCATTCAACCGAATTGAGACTACCCTGGAGACAGTGTTAAAAAGTAAACATCAATCAATCAATCAATCAATCAATTTTTATTCAATCATCAATCAGTTACAGAGTACAGTGTACTGTACATTGATCATACATGTCAGATAAGGAGCAGGGTGCTTTCGTTCATTGTTCCGCATATTTTCGCTGTATAAAAAATAATTGAAGTGACTTTTTCAACTCACCCTCGTATTTGAGTGATATTTTTTTATTATAATTTAAAATATTTTCAAGAAGGGGAAAATCCATTAAATTCCCGCTTGTATTGGGCTTCTTTCGTGATGATTATTTGCTTGTTAGCTCGGTAGCATCTAGCAACTCTGCAAAGCGCGCAGTCATAACTAAGCATCAGCAGCAGCCGCAGCATCAACAAATTTAGTGTGCACCTGCGTAGGTGTTCGTATTACGGACGCGTAAAAATACTTCGCTATTTCGCAATATGATGACTTACGGCGCAGTGGGAACATCCCAACTGTACTTGTAGGGTGCATTCTAGAGAGTTTAGAACGGCCATCGTTACACGCACACTCCGTTCCTTTGCTCGCGGCACAGTTGAGGTGTCCACCAAGAAGTGAAGCATGGCACGCGAATGAGAAGGCGATGCGAACGACGCACAACGGTCTGTATTTCAGATAACTGCATGCATGCCAATTTTTACTAAACTCTGCAGCAAGCTTTTATGATTCAACAGCTTGAATTCAGCTCGGTATATATAGGTCACCCATTTAATTACTGCTCGGGGAATGCTACACGTGCTTGCATTAATATGGTTAGTTTTGAAAACATTTGAAGCGAATGTTCGTTAGAGTGCACTGTAGTGGTAGCACATGGAAATAAAACGAAAATGGTGCGCCAAAATACGTCGAAGTGCACGTTGTACAGTCGTCAGCAAGCTTAACTCGAACGCTCTGCAGCGTGTCCTGAAACGGTTTGATTGACGCCAGCGCCGTGTAGCTTTGGGTTCTATATTGCCGAGATGTTACCAATACATGTCGACATATATCCAAGAATACCGAGGCATTATCTCGGCAACAGCGTCCAGTGCTTCGCGGCTGGCATCAGTCAAACCAGTCCAGGCCACGCTGAGGAGCGTTCGAGTTAAGCTTGCTGAAGACTGTACATGTCGTAACAGTTAAGCACAGGCACGTAGCCAGGATTTTTTTTCGGGGGGGGGGGGGGGGGGAGGCCCAAGGCCTTATTGTTCGAAAGAAAGTCTTTCCATGGCAAAAACAAAAAAAAAAGTTGCCTGGCAATATAGAAGGCTGGAAAAATTTCGGGGGGGGGGGGGGGCGGGCCTCCCGGGCCCCCCCCTTGCCTACGTGCCTGGTTAAGCATAATCGTCTGCATTCACTTAGCGCTGCTTCGTCTGTGCTGTAAGCAATGTACTTAGCCGCGAAGAAGAGTGATGCTCTTGAACTGTTTCTTGCGTTGGAAAAAAAATGTAAACGAGAAGACTGGGAAGAAAAAAAAAATGGGACGTGTCACACGCGGCGCGTGCCAGATAGCACGCTCGCCTGACTCAGTGGCGGAGCTCCGTGATAAAAATGTGGGGGAGAAAAGAGAGACCATACGCATGACAAGATATCGACAGGGCATGACCCCACGCGTGCTCTCATGAGATGGCTCCCGTCTCGCACGTACACAAGACACGACCGTTCACATATCAAAGGACCATGAAAAACGCGTATGCGTCGTTTAATCAGTTAGCTTCTGCGTCTTTAAAGGATCACTGGTCTTCAGGGCCGAAGAGCTGTTTTGACCACGCGAAGCTCGTTAATCTGCTTTAAAGTTTATCAATGCTCGGGTGTTTTATACGTCTCATCAGGGATAAAACCGTTTCATCTGGCTTTGTTTCCCTGGGCCATAAGCATTATAATTATCATTTTTTGTTTGCCATGGTCATTTTTTCTCTGCTCAAATTTGCGTCCGAAAGGTCCACGAGGCCCTAACCATGCTTTCGTCACCTTGATAGTCGTTGATGTCGTGCTGCATAGTTGTCGTTATGTCGTCATTAGCGATTCTGCTATCGTTGCCAAAGCTGTCGTTATTGTAACTGGATATTTTACAGCGCAGCTCTTAGGTGTCCGTTGCTGCGTTGAGTGGCGTCGGCGTAACCGATAGAGCGAACGAGGACGAAAGAGAGCGAACGCAGAGTCGGTCGATATCACGAGCCACTGGCCTCTGATCGTCTCTTTCTTCCTCCGTCACTCGCGCTGGCCCCTCGGTCGGAGCTCGTGCGCATGCAGGGCTGGCACGTGCACTGCGGCTGGCTTCGCTTGTCGTAACAGGCCTGTCGGTGTTTCGCTTGGTTCGCGACGCCTGCAATGCACAGAGTGGTGTGCGTAGCACTCGAGCGCTGGCAGTTTCTGTGGCAATATGTAACCACTGTTACGTTGCTACAACTGCATATAGCCGAAACTGCAAACACAGTTGGCGTTCCCCCAACATGAATCTGCGCTCAGAATTCGCATTAATCTTCGGTGAATTGTTTTACAATGACGGCAGCTTTTGAGAGCCTGAAAACAACGGCATATGGTTGTTTTCAGGTTGTCATTGTCGCATGCAAGGTGATTCAGAAACTGTAAAATACAACTCGATGTAATTTAGCAGTCACAAAACGCCACATTGCCCCCGTCGCAGAACAAAAATAATTTATTCTTCGAAGGAGGACTTACAAAAACAGATTTTCAAGAATCGCTATATGCATGCAGTATTTCAGGTTGCCTGAGCTTAAGAAGGCACGTGACGCTATTTGCAGAACAAAATATGCAACACAACCAATAGCATATATTTGGAATGTATTCGGTCTATTTTGTTCCTTGATTTCATTCTTAACTTCTTTGTTCTGATCAGCTTTGCAGCCTGGATGGCTAGGTAATCTTTTTATACACCTAACATGTCGCTTTTGCTGGCTTTCTACAAGAACGCCCACACATTTCATTACCACAATAAACTTGTGGCTCCTGCTGACGCAGTCGTGTTTGCAAATTTATTCGAAGCATCTGTGCGCTCCGTAAATTTATATACTTAAACTTGAGTTGTCTCATGCAGTCGTTAATATAAAACTGGCCACAACTTTTAGAGGATATTTCACTTTATAGTTGGCTGAAACACAGGGATCACGAGAGTTAGAGTAGCTGCTAATCCAATGCAAAACACTGGTGTGCAAACTCTGCTTAGTGAACGTGTGCTTGCTTCGTGAACTTACTCTATACTGTGTTGTCGTATCTTCTTTTCCTTCGAATACGCTCCCGGCCTTCCCTTTTTCATCTCTCTCTCTCTCCTTCGAATACGCGGACATAACAATATTTGTGGGCAGGCCCATAGCCAGGGGGGTTGCCCTAGAAGCCAGTCCCCCCCCCCCCCCCGAAATTTTGGTGCAGTAGGTGTTTTGACCAAGAATAAATAATAAAAATAGGTATTTTTCTCAAATAGTCAAGGTTCTCAGTAAGTGCCCCCCCCCCCCCCCCCGCCCGAAAAAAATTCCTGGCTACGGGCCTGCTTGTGGGGCAGAGGCAAAACAATGCGACAGGAAGCTTACCTTTCGTAGCGTTTGTAGCTGCAGTGGTTTATCCTAAAAGCACGTAGTTATTTTATAAGCAGTATTTTTCGATCTGAAAGGCTCCAAACACGCATGAAGGCTTGCTCCAGCAACGCTGATAATTGATAGCAATGCCGCTAGCCCTTGTGAAAGCTGTCGTTGTTCTGCTTTCGCAGGAGTTACTGTAGCTATGCTTAACCACCATTATTTTGAGCTTTCCAGCCATTTTTGAAAATAGCAAGCTGTTACAATGAGATGATGTGGCTTTATACACCTTTTCAGTATTTGTACAGCGTTGCGCGCGCCTGCGACCAAGGTTGCCTGCGCCATGGATGGCTTTTCGCGGCATGGGATCATTACCCCAAGCGAAGGCAGCGCCACTTTGTTGCATACAACTAACGCAGGCCTGTATGTACATTTTTATGGAGTAATATCTTTTAATATAAAGAAATTAACAATATTTCAGTACTAACAGAGAAGTCATCGAACGCATACAGCAATCAATGGTCGCGTGACCGGCTTCATCGGACCGTGTATGATTTTGCCGCCAGAGGCGCCAAAGGTCATTTTTCGCGACTTTCAATGAAGAAATAAAAATATAAATCCGCGTCTCACGAGATAAACAGGGTTGGTTTGAGTCAATGCGACGGACAATCTTTCCATCAGTGCAGTCATCTCATTTCATGTTCTGGGCAGTTGTCGGTCCCTTTAAAGTACGCTTGCGCCTTTAGTCAGAAGCCGAAGGAGCTCTCGTTCTGTCAATAGAGATCATATGCGCACTTCTTGAACTAACCAACGTCCATAGGACTAACCAACGCTCATTTGCGCACGCTGCCTTTCTTCTTCTATTCACGTGACACCCCGGGGTAGTGATAAAGCCGAACAAACACGGTCCCTCCGGTCTAAAAGGCGCCGTCAGCGAGAGCAGAAAAAAGAAAACCTAGAGAGTGAGGAAAAGAAGGGGAGAGAAGGTCAGCTACGATACGAGCCGAGGAACAAACAACCATGCCAGAAATAAAAATAAATCGCCGGGAGTGAAGCTAACAGCGGAGGAGCAAACGACCGTCTTCTCAAAACACCTTCTTGGCCCTCACTCTTCCTTCCAGTCGTTGAATGCATGCAAACAACGCGATAAAAGCGAAACGGTGCTACACAACGGGCACGGAGAACATGCCCGCGCTGATGCTCCGTGAGTGGAAAGACGCCTTGCGTAGCCTTCCTCGTCCGTACAGCCCTCGCCCTTCTAGCCTAACAGCCTTTCTCTCCCTCACTTGGCTTTCTTCAACCTACCTTGGAGACTTTCTCCTTTGCGACTGTTTTACTTTCAAGTCAGTCGGTGGTCGGCACGTGCAAAGGGACGCCACGCGGAACGGCGGTCCCGGGGCCGCCAAAAGAAAGGTAGAAAAGAAACTGAGGTTGGAAGAGCTGGCTGAGGAGAGGGGGCGGTGGTGCAGTAGCAAAGTGCACGAAAAAAAGAACGAGAAGTAGAACAAAAAATAGACGGGCCCACGAGGTGGCTTCCGAAGCGGCAGCCACGCGCGCACACGCCGGTAGCGGCGGCGCACGTTCGTGAATTGAACCGTGCTGCGAAAAAGAAAATGGCGTCTTGAGAGAGGGGAGAGGGGGTCTGGAGAGGGTCGACACGCGCGCCCGATTGGGCGCCGGTGCGGGGAAGAGTCGCGGCGACGGTGGGGGAGGGTGCGGTGAGTAGCGGACGCGACTTCCCGAGGGCGCGTGGCGGAGAGACGGACTCCTAGTAGTAGTTAGTAGTAGCGAGAGCCGCGTGCCGAACAGTTGTCCCCAACTTGCTCGTGTTCGTCGGTTTCCCCGTTGCCGCCCCGCAGCGGAAAGAGGATACGCGCCGAGCGATGACCATGCCTCCTACAGAGCGCAGTTTCGGATTCGTCGTGCACCACCAGCTGCACCAGAGCAAGGCGGAGAGTCGAAGGGTGAGAGGCCTTTGGCAATTTTTTTGTTTGGTTTCGTTTGCAGCTGTGGTCATCTTCGATCAATGACGGTCATCCTGGGAGAGGCAGCTGTGCAACCTGTCCCCAACGCGCGCACGTGTTCAGTCAAATGCAGATCGACTCATGCCACTTATGAAGATCTTCTTACACAGCCATCCAGAGCATTAGATTTTCCGATGTCCATTTGATGAAAATGGAATATAGAACAGCTTGCAGTACGTGAGGTGTATGAGCACTTGACACCGTTTTGATCTTTGAGCTTTTGATCGTTACACGCGCGTGCAGTGCGTAAGTTATTGTTTCTGTCCACTATCCACGTGACTTCCTTTGAGTTGCGTGGCGTAGGAAGCGTATACTGGAAGTTTCTTGCTCGTAGAAACATAGATGCACGAGTCTTGCTGCGGGGATTAACAATGGATTGATACCACACTGCTGACCAGTCTCGTTTCCCTCTAACATTCTTCAAGCGATATAGTTCCCAAAGCTCAGTTGTGACCTGTCGTAAACCTTTGCACCTTTCGTAAAGGAGCTAGTCATTGCGCTCATATGAGCATATATAGTTTAGAGAGAGTAACAAATCTGGATAAATCATAACGCGCATTCAAACTGTCTGGAACTAGCGCCGTGTTTTTTTTTTTCCTTTCTTTTTTTTTCCTGCGTCTAGTCAAGTCGGTATACCAGCAGCGTGTATCTTGTAACTTTAAACCACGAATACCGACGGAAACATCTTGCTTACAAGGGAACCAGAGTGCATGAAAGCTACGGCGTCTTATAAGTATTCGTATGTGGTAATTGTTTATGTGGACGGCACGAAAACAAAAAGAAAGCTTGCTAAATGTATGTGCAGCCTTGTTTTCATAGACCACTAAATGTCGTGTTTAATTATGCTTCATATACTTCAGGGTTCGACGGAATACCGTCGGGCGAGCGGCATACATTTCTTGCGAATAAACAGACACTCGCCAAAGTTTTCGTTGCAACTCTGGCGAGTGTTTGTTTATTCGCAAGTAATTATGCTTCATTATTACACTGCGATGTGTACTTGCCCCGCTCGCGAATTTCTAGTTTCCCCAGCGTCAGTGTTGTACATATATTGTGAAATTATCCGCCCACTCGAGAAGAACGTGGTTTGTTAGACTCAACTAACGAAGCTGTTGCAAACGTGCACGCCGTTACGACGAGCGAATAAGGTATTAAAGCTTGCGGCTGCATGCGAGGGGTGATCGAGGATTTGTCCTGCCTTGACCAGCCTATGACAATTAAGAATTGAATGCTGTTGGCAGGGGTTGAACAGTGGGCGCAGACGAGAAAATCCGTCACGTATTCGTGGCGGCGAGCATTGTGACACTTGATGCCGGTTTCTAGGGCTACTTGCGAGCACTTTTCGGTGTCCGTTTGCACTTGGTGAGAAAAGTAACAGCACTGCAAATCGCAGTCGCAAATAGATTGCGAACCGACGCTCATAAGCGTGTCGGCTGTGAACAGCGACCACTAATTTTGTTATCCCTACAGCCTCGTAAATGTTCGGGTTCAATCGGTTATTTATGATCGACTCGAATCATGTCCTCGTTTTCTCATCCTTCAGCTCTTCATTATTAATTCGGAACCTTGCGACGTTTCTGCTACGTATCACGGTGGCGCTGCTAAACCTCGTGTTGTGGGTTCGATCCCGGCCTCGGCGGCTGCACTGCGTCAACGACAAATTGCAAAAACGCCTATGCATGTGTACTTAGTTTAGGTGCACGTTAAAGACCCCCACACGGTGAAAGTCAATCCGGAGTCAGTCTCGACGTACTGTCATGCCTCATTATCTTATTGTTGTTTCGGCACGAAAAATACTAGAACTCAAATAACTTTACGTTAGTTCAGCCCATTTAACCAGCCCCCTCCAGATATGGTCCTTTATATCTACAGCGCTCTATTAGGAAGCTAACTCTGCGCATCTAAGCCAAAGTGGTTTCTACGCAGTGTTGCTTATTCTACATCTTGGGATACGGCATTGTCGGCGGGGTCCGTACATATTCAAAAACATATTTATAGATAGAAAACTGCACGCCTTTCGAGAAACAAATACGCAAGAAAGGCACAGTGCTCCGGCCTCAGCGTGCTGGCCAACTCTCAACACGCCTATCGAGAGGTGTGAACCCCGGTGCACGTCCGGGTGACAAACTGGGCAACCGAACGTGATTGCAACAGGAGCAAACAGAGGAGAGAGACAAAGAGAGGGTGTGCGCCGTGGCGATAAATAGGAACACAAGCGGGCAGCCTCATGCGTCAGCGCGTCGGAACACGCGCCGAACGAGGGTATGCGGGGGCACGGCGCGCATGCCTCCGGCCGTGTCCGGTCCCTGATAGGTCAGCCGAGCACGTGCTCAGCGCGCGCGCGCCGAGATGACACTCGTTTTCTCATTGGGTGGGCGGTAGACAGACCGCTGTACACACTCTCTGGATTTTTTTTTTCTTGTTTCCTCTGTTCTAATCTGTGCGACTCTCTATCGAGTGTCGGCCGGCGTGCCATCGTTATCACCCCCACTGCAGCTACAAGAAGAGCCAACAATACACCCAGGCCGCACATGTACCCCCCCTCCCCCACCCCCAACCTCCTCTCATACTGGGGGATCGCCCCACCTCGCCGCTGCTGAGTCTGGGCGTGATGACGTAGGAGTCACGGCACAGATAAGGACGGAAGGACGCGTCGAGCGAAAGCTATCCTCGAAGAGACGGAGAAAGGGGAGGGATGCGCTTCTGAAGCACGAGAACGGCGGTCTGATAAGGCAACGCGCCATGCAGAGCCTCCCAGGTTATATAATATAGTCTTGCCTCACACGGTATCTTTCTCTCTTACTACGGAATAATACGGGTCGAGTCACCCGCAGGGCTATCGCGAAAAACGGAAACGCGGTCTCCTCACGAGTAGCCTAACATCAAGAGGCAACTGCCTCAGAATGACGATAAGAAGTAACACACCTATCTCTATAGGTCTGGTCACGTAAGACGGGTGTCTATCGACTTCCTTTCTTGTTCAACGACTAGAACTCAATGAGGGAACACGAAATCTCCATGTTTCGGCTGTGTAATGTGGCCATCGCAGTTAGGAGGTGGCCACCCAGCCACAACTGGACTCTTTTGTCGGCGTCTTTGCTATCAGTTAAGCATTAATGTGGTACTGATGCAACAGCCCCAGTGATAGTCGCCTCTGCGCAGTGAAGGAGTTCAGTCCGTAACACTCGCAGACATTCAGTGAAAAGATGCCAGCGTAGAGATGTACCAGAAATGAACTTATTTAAGCTTGCTTTCTAATTGTGCACCACTTTACTGCTGTGCTTCATGCGTGACATTACATCCCATCATGCCTGTTGCGTCGGACACTTCTTATTTCATCGTTGTTCTTGCATTTACCAACAAGACCCAGTATAACGACTCAAGGCGACAACACGCCAAAGAGCAAAGTAGCGGGACACGGTCGAATCTGGAAAGCAAGAACCGAACCTTGAACGCTATAGGTTTATACGGCATGCGCCAAGTTGTAACGCCTAAAAATTTGGTTATCGCTTTTCACGTGGTTTGCATTGACGTGCTTCCTACTCCGGCTGCTTAATGACCCGCTATACTCACTCACTATTGTGTAATTCATACGCCCATATGTAAATTCCTCCACGTTTTGTCTGGACGCTTATCTCTATTACGTAGAACAGCGCTACAGCCACCCCCATTCACACGGCTTTGATTCGAGGTCACTCTGCGCGATATTCGCGCAGCATCTTTCTGTCCAACCCGCAAGGCGGCGCCCTCCCGGCTTTGACCGTGAAAACCACAGCCGAAGCTGAGCCATAGAGCAGGCGGCGATAACGTGGTTTCTTTCATAGCAAACGAGACGATCCACTCTGAAGATTTTGTCGATAAGAAAACCCACGATAGTAGAAGTACTTGATGTGGCAGTAAACTTTGTTGCAGTTGAATAAAGGACGGGAGATATAGTAGAGATACGCATAAGTTAATGCTTTGTTCACACACTCCGTCAGTGGATACATATAATCGCGGAGTGAATGAAACGCAAGACTATTACATGCTGACTTATCACATGCACTATAGATGATAACGGTGAGTCACTCGTGACCTAACTGAATCTGTCGTTCGGCGCAGCGAAAATCACTGACCACAATGGCGCCTCCAAATGCGACGCTCGTTCGAGGCTTGCACCCCGCCGCCGTACCTGGCGTTATGATTTTGGCTATATATAGCACATCGGCTCGCGTTTATTTTACCGTTACAAAGCTACTCAAAGAAAACTGTGACCAATGCAATTTTTCTACCCCCATAATGTTCCGTCCCCGCGTATTTAAGCTGCACCCATGAAAAAGATATTGCACACGTTCGCCAGTCATAATCATCATCACTCTGACTGCGCCCACTGCAGGGCTAAGGCCTCGCCGATGTTTCGCCAATCGACCCGGTAATGTGATTGCTGCAGCGACGTTATCGATGCAAACTTCTTGTCCTCATCTGCCCACCTCACTTTCTGTCTCCCCCTCGCGCGTTTGCCTTCTCTTGGAATCCATTCTGTTACTCTTTCTCAACCCACATTCCTCCATTGTAAAACTCCATAGCGGTGGCATTCTGAGCCAATGACGGAGGCCGGAGCGGGTCACTGGTTCAATCAGAAATGGCAAGATGCCATCAAAAAATGACAAAATTACTCCCATAATATGGAGTAATTTTACAGAACGCTCTGTATTGCACACCTGGTCAGCAGGACATTAGAACTGAATCATGACGTCACTGAGAGAGAAAATAGTTTCCGGCCTAAGTTGTTCGGAGCGTTTGAACTTTAGATAAGAACTACGTGCGCACCGACAAAACGTTGCTGATATCTATTCATAAGGCCATTGTATGCCCTCTGACCTTTAGGAGTACCGACATACCTCAGCGTGCTTTGGTGCACCGTTTTCTATCAGCGTGGTTTGCGCTTGAACGGATTGAAATGCGTTGGAGAGTCGTTTTGTCGCGATATCAGGAACGTTCAGAGCACAAATTTGACGAGGCCATTGACTTTACACAACCAATCGTTATCTGTTTAGTACAGCTTATCTGAGAGGATCTGGGAGCAATATGTAGTGGTCTATTGGTTTTTTTTTTTTTTCAGAGTACGTAATCAGCGCACCACACACGCGACCGTGAACCACAGTTAGTTTATCAAGGTTAACAGGCACAGTAGCAAGCTATATATATGTCATTTTTCTACCGCTCTCTTTTAATTGGGCGCATACCAGTGCATATGCAGCGCGCTGTTACATATTTTGGTGGCAGTATATTGAATCCATTACTGTTTACGTATATAGCTTGGCGTTGAATATAAAGTGACAGCCGAGTACTGTTACGTATACCGGTCAGCTTTATACGACTGTTACGTTGCGAACTCGCGTCAGTGACTGTGCCAACTTCATACACGATAAACAAGTTCATTATTTGGTGCGACTACCTACGTATAGAAAAGCATCGTTTCATTTTCCTTTTTCGTCTTTTTTTCTTGCCCTCGCAAACAATATCGAGACCGTTTTCTTTTTTTTTTTTTTACCATGCAGATTGCTGGTTGTACTTGAAGGTGCCGAATAGCTAGTCATGCAGATAGCACGGCTGATCTCCATGGTCAATATTTTTTCTTGACTGATATAAATATCGCATGCGCTTCAGGGGCGTCTCCTTCCGCTAATCAGTCAAGTTGTGATGTATATTCAACGCCTGTTCACATGCCGACGGAAATGACGCTTCGAGTTTCACATGACCAGGTCGCGGGGTAACCCTCAAAGTTTTGACCAATCGAACGTTGCTTCGCAAGCACAGTGTAATCTTAATGAAAAATGTATTCTTCTGTCATTTTTTCCAACCTTCGCAGGTGTCCTGCTCCTATATCGTCAGACGATCCACGCGCCACTTGTTTCGCAAGCTGCATGTGCCACGAGGAAGAAACTATGCGGTCTTAAAAACCTTCAATAGCTTGGAAGGGCGTTTGTTTTAAGACGTCTTTCCGCACACTGCGTGCTTTCTCCGGCTTTATATGCTCGTCGCTGCTCTTATGCAAATGTGACTCCATTGCGCGCACGTGCGAGAACGGATTAGTAAAACTCTCCTGCAACGCCATTCACTTTTTTTTTCTCTTCTATCGTTTATCGTTATCGGCCTATGAGTGTTACATGCGACCGTGCGGATGCGAACATCCGAGGAACCTCTGCCTTCCACTCTTTCTTTATTTTTTTTTTACCTTTTTGGTACAAGTTGCGTCATCATCACGCGTCAAGTGCGTCATCACCTCTGCTATACGGTTGCTGGACGTGCGTTTGCTATCACATTTCAGTGCAGCGCCAAGTCTCCCAGGAATAATGTATTGAGACACGAACAAAGATCATACCCCCCCCCCCCTTTCCTTCTTTATTCCACGGTAGCGTTGCCAGTTACGCATGCATATTTACCGCCGCAGGACCATTGAATGCTTGTAGCTTCTTCGCTCGTATATTTGAGGGTGTCTGAAAAATCTGCATATACCACGCGTTAGCGAAGCATAACCTGCATGACTGTTGATGACGCACGAGGAAAAAAAGAGAACAAGTTTTATCAAGGAAGAAGTACGGAAGGGGAAATTGAGATGGCGATCATTGCATATTTTAAGATAGATTTACCAGCGCAAAAAAGACGGAACATTTACACACACACACAGCGCTTCTTATGTGTGTGTGTCCTTCCTAAATTTCCCGTCTTTTTTGCGCTGGTAAATCTATCTTAACCATGAACCAACTCGTCCAAGCAGCGGTTTTAGCATTGCATATTTCTCTACATACAGAAGTGACTGCGAGGGACAAATGCTTTTCTTACGCCGTTTTTACTTTTTAAAACCAAGCCGTGTTTCACGAGAAGTATATAACGAGGCAGCGTTGAAACTGTGGTCACTATGCACGTTACACTTTTCGCATTTCCGTGTTATCGTAGAGATACCTGGACGAACGTTGCCCCCCCCCCCCCTCCCCCCATTTCACGCTTTTAAAACAATGACTGTTTTCAAGCAAACTTGTGCTCAAGATTTCACATATCAAAATAGGATGATAAACAGGCGCGCGATCATCCGCTGGTGCAAGACATGGGTAATTGTTAACTATAGCATTTAGTGGTATTCGTTCGGCAGTGAACATAAAGGATGATGGTGGTTATACAACTGACGTTGCTTCTATTACAATTGCACCAACTCGTCCTCGTTATGTAATAGAACTGCGCCAACTGGCCCTCAGTACTGAATGGCGTTCGCTTTTCTTTCTCGTAGGCTTCCAAGCCGTTGATGGAGAAGCGCCGGCGGGCTCGGATCAACCACAGCCTGGCGCAACTCAAAAGCCTACTGCTGGACGGAAGCAGCAAGAAGGAATCTCAGGTGCGACACTTCGCAATGCCTAATTACCACAGGAGGGCGCGCCAGGCGCGAATAGCAGAAGTAAAATACTCGTCCTCGCACTAAAAAAGGAAAAAGAAAGCAAGTCTAATAATAATAATAATATCTGGGGTTTAACGTCCCAAAACCAAAATATGATTATGAGAGACGCCGTAGTGGAGGGCTCCGGAAATTTCGACCACCTGGGGTTCTTTAACGTGCACCTAAATCTAAGTACACGGGCCTCAAACATTTTCGCCTCCATCGAAAATGCAGCCGCCGCGGCAAAGAAAACAAGTCTGTCGCTTGAATGCCAGCTGACAATGAAAAAACAAAAACAAAAGAATAACTTTCAACTCAACGTGACAGGGGTTGCAAGAACATTGTGTACGACTTCATAACCGCATAAGCGCATATTTATATGCTTCCCCGTCTTACATTAGTTCTTTGCCTGCACGCCGATGGCGCAACACAAGGATCAACGCGTCCGAGACGATGAACATTATTTCGCTCGATACAATTGTACTACAGTCGATCGCGACACGTTTACACTATCTCTCGCAGGCGTGGCTTCCCGGCATACGACCACAGGCGAAGCTGAACGATCCTCGGCTGCGTTCGAAGTATATAAAAAGAAAATTACGGCTAAAACAACCTGCCGTGAGCAGATACGCCACAATCACGACCGCACTAAGCCCACGCGCTGATAAATCGACTTCCCCACAAATCGCTTACGCTCGTCGATGAAATACTCCAGTGGGTTACAAGTAAAACAAGCATCGGTGTAATTAAGGCCCGGACGCGAAAGGTAGCCTCGCTGTACGAGGGAAGTTCGACATTAGACGAATGCACGTGTTTCTTAAGGATGAGGAGAATACGGCGCTACCTTCCGCAGCACTTGAGGCAGCAGTGTGGCTACGGCTCAGCGTCAGTCAGTGGAATTGCACCCCCCCACAAACCCTTCCCCCTCTCCACTTTCCCTCATCTCTTCTCCTACCGCACACTAGAAAGATCTGCAGCCTCATCTCCGCTCCCCATCAGGCGCTAAGGATGCCACCCATCCGTTCATTAAGCAACCCGGCTTCTACAAATGCGCTCTCAAGTCTCCCCTCCAACCCTCTTATGCACCCGCCTATACCAGAGTTGCTCCACCTGTGCTCACCCTTCACCTCTCCCTCTCCTTCATCCTACCGGTAATCGGCATCTCGCAGTTGCCTTTGTCCTCACTACATAACTCTCTCTCAGCCATCGGTGAGGGCCCTCAGCTGGCGGTGTTGGGCAACAACAGGTCAAGTGTCAAGGCTATTCCGCCTCAATGCGGCTCCCCTTTCACTCTTAATAGTGCGTGCCGTTGCCAGCATGCAGCCACCGTTTGTCTCGCTCGTGAGCGCGGTGGCCGTTGTTGTTTCCGGCAGAGGAAAAAAAAAAGCACGCGCGCCCGCCAGCTGAGTGAGCGAGCGCAGGCCGGTGTGTGTTCTCGTTACGTTGCGCCGTTGATTGGGCCACGCCGCATTCTGTCGGCCGGGGCGGAAGCACCGGCGGCTCGCCGAGTGCGGAAGCAGGTGTTGCTCTTTGCGCCCTCTCTAACCGTGCGCCGACGGCTGCACCCGTCTGATGGGGGTGCGCGCAATGCGAGTCTGATCGTGATCGGTGGGTGTGCGGAGCATGAGGTGATTGTTTGTGGCTCTACTGTTTCACGTACTCAGCTGGCCGAGCGAGGCCAAGTGGTAACTCTACGCACATGCTTACACGCTATTGACTATTACGGACTAAGAGCGAGGTCGTTGGTTCAAATTACATAGACATTATGAGGTGGAAGAAATTAGAGAAACGCAGGTGGTAGTTGTATTTATAGGAGCACTTGAAAAAAACAACAGGTGGTTTCAATTAAGCCGGGGCCCATATCCAATGCGGCAATGCCATACATGTGTTTAAGTGTTGATTTTGGTTATTAGGCCCGTAGAATGTAATTATAGTGTAGTAGTGCAAATACGATGTACACAAGAGGAGATACGAAAACGAGCGCTGTGTTACACTATAAATTCATAATGCGGACAGTTACTATTTTTCCGATAGACGTTACATGGTTAGTTCTCTGGTGTTGCCCTGCTCTTCTCAGTGTTATGACAGAGCGCCACTGGATAATGGCTGACGGCAAAAATAGGAGAGAATAAGTATAAGGAACTAAATAAGCTATTTCTTAAGCAGGCGCTCCATCTTAACTTTATTTTTTACTCCCCTTCTTCTTGTAGTGATGTTCAGACCTAAACTCCGGATTAGAAGCCCCGCATAGCGAGAAACAGATCATATCAGTTGCTCACTCCATACGTGTCACTCGTTGCGAACATGTATTAATTTGGGCACCGCATATGCGGTATTTTATACGCTTCCTTTCTGTTTGTTTTCCGTTGCCGATGCCGCATAAGCACTCATGGTTATCAGCCGACATTCAGGCGGCATTGAAAATGAAGTACATATGGTATCAGCAGAGACTTTAAGGAAGAATGAATGAAAAAGAACTTACGCCGAACAGATTCACTCTGACACATTTCTAAGTGTCCCATAGAGAACAGGCTGCAGTAAGTTTACATTCTTACTCTGCTGCTCCTCCTGTCCTTCTTACCATTTCTGCCGTAAATTTGCACTTTGAGCACCACTGTTATAGTGACAACGCATCAGCGACTATTGCAGAGATACGAACAACGTGCAACAGGTGCGATGGAAACTGACAGCTCAGAACTGCGAAAAGCGTTGATCCGTAAACTCCTCCGAAGCGAAGACGGCGCCCCGCCCCTCCTCCTGCATTTCCTTCTCCTCATTTTTCCGGCGCCGACAATATTTGATTAAAGCGGCGGTTTCTCGCCGCCTGGTTATTTTGCGGCTTCCTGTCGACCGTATAATTACGGCCCACACTACTAACTCTCTAGCTTCAGAAGAAGCGTCAACGTTCTTCAGGTCGTCCCACGTCCGAGCCCCGTCCAAGCCACGGGGGTTCATGCACGTTTCGAAGGTGCCAGAGTGAAAGTGAACGAGGCAACGCATCCCGCGACATTGAAGACGCCGCGTGACTAACCGCTACGTCGCGCTCTCTGGAGTCAGCGTATACGCGTGGCGTGTCTTCTCACGGGCACCTATAAGGCCCCTTCACCACCGCCACCATCGTCCTGTCACGCAAGCTGCCAGGTCTACAGGTGCTGTTCATGAAGCCGAGCCTTTGAGAAAAGAAATGAAGGAGGTGACGTTAAAGAAAGCGATAAAGCGTACCGGCGAGGAACGAACAGCGTGCATCATCAACGGCGCGTGCGGTGCTTTTGGCGAGTCCGACGGCTTTGACGTACCCCTCTCGATCTCTCTCTCTCCTTTCTTGAGCGGCTTCGTGATTCCTTTCAGCTACTGTCTATCTAAACGCTACTCTCTTTCCTCCGAGACGTGCTCCAAGGACGATCCGTGTCTCGACTTGCGGCACGTGTCGTGTCCGCTTCATTCCGATGAGAAATCGAACGTGTCGTGCCTCTCGGTCATCTGGCTATTTGAGAGGATGCGAGGCCCCCGTATCACGCGATGAAAAAGAATACTAAATTTGGCTGACACCAAGCTATAGGAGTGCGCCAAAAGAGCCTGGCGCTCCTTAGCGATCAAATGGGCAGGCTTGATTTTTTTAATCTCTTTGGTTTTGGTTTTTGCCAGCGGGTACTCCCCGGCTAGTCCCTCAGGACTTCATTAAAGTTCTTTCTTTGTCTGTCTGTCTATAGTTGTCGGCGCCGTTGCTGACGTTGTTACAAGAAGTTACTGCTGGACGCAATCGTGGCTTCGCAAACATTTCGCTACTCCGCGCAGGTACCTTCATAGGCTTATGTATCGCACGGCGTGCGTTTGGATCGTAGGTGTTAACTCGTGAGCAACATTTTTCGTGATGCGACATGGCTTGTGTCCTTCCTGCGCACCACACTGCTGCTTTCGTGCAGTTTGCTTCTCTGGCTCTGCATTTGTACTTCTGCGCGCAAGGTTGAGTGTTATATTCCCGTCCCTGACCTCGGAATACTGAGGAGGCGAGAGAAACAATCTTAAACTGCGCATACACGTTAAATAACTTCATCTGATCACAAGTGCTGGGTCTTTCATACCAGCGTTCTGGTGTGCGACCCCAATACTAATGAAACAGCCAATAAATCAATCTCTACCCGCGGTAGCGCACGCGATTCCATGTGTCGCATCTAATAGTTGAACTTCTTGGTTGCCACAAAAATGCTTTCGGAAAGGAGGCTTCTTGGCTCCCCGTCGCTATTACGCCCAGAGCCCTCCTCGCACAACTCAGGGTTGCTGCCAAAACATTCCACCGCGCATAAGCTAAGAAGGGCAAAAAAAAAAAAAAACAATAGAAACACTGAACAACATATTGCTTAAGCTAGCTGTCAAAGACGCGTGCTTCTGTAGTGTCACCATTCGTTGCGAAAAACGACTTTTGCTCCCTATGAGAAATGGCTTTTACGTGTCCGTACAAGCTAGCTTGAGGCGGCTGAGAACGTGAAAAAAAAAAAGAGAAAAAAACCGAAAAGGGTCTTTTTTAAACACCTGCGTTTCCTTAAGCTCGTTCGTCTTCACAACCTATACAGTACATTTTTCCGTCTTTCGCCTTCGTTATCGTCTTTCTCCTTTTTTTTTCTGTTTAGCCCGCTCTTTATGACTTCTCGTTGGTCTTACTTGCTCCCCGTGGCTCAAAAGAAAAAGGGACAGAAAATGTCAGGGCAGTACAAGCGCAAACAACGATCACAGCCCTCTTAATGAGCCGCGCGTCGTCACTCGGCAAGCCAGGTCGCGACAAAAAGCCGTGTTTTAAACGAAGGCCGTCGTCCTGGACGTCGCTCGCTTCTTTCCTCGAAACGAGCAGGCCACCATATCGCCGAGCAAAGAGGCAGGCTTGGTGATTATCGACCCCGCATGTTGGGACACGCCGGCCAGTCGGAAGACGAATGGCTTCTGTTAGAAACTTCGTTCTTTTCATTTTCCCCTGGCTGGCCACACTCATCATCGACATCACTCTACGCCATCTCCTTCCTTCTCGCCTTCCCACAATACACAACGCCGAAGCTTAAGAACTTCGCAGCAACAATGGCCTTCTTCGCAGTGCTCGCCTTTCTTTCTCTCCTCCCGCGAGCTCATCAAATGCGGTGGACGCGGGCGACAAGAAAGGAAGATGGCCCAACGTCTGGTAGAGCACTTACACGACTTGGAGCAAGCGCGCATGCTCACGTTTGTCCGACGTATACAGCTTGAACCAAGGCTTCTGTTCTGCAGGGGGCCCTCGCCCGCCGCCTTTTCTTGCCACGAGCCTCTACTTGCAGCGCACGGCTTTTAGTCATCGGTCTTCAGTAGATACTGTCTAGGCTTAGGCCCGTCCGTCGCCGCAGGCATATAATAGATCGAACACATTGTGACAGAACTTTACCAGCTGAAGAAGAGCGCACGTTCTTTCCCAAACGGGCGGCTTCCTAGCTTGGGGCAATGGTAGCCTGTTACTGTGTACCGTCGGTGTAAATGAAACGACGTCGTCGCTTGCTCTTTCGCTTCCTTCTCGTCGTGAACATCAGGTCTAGCGCGGCCGCTCGATCTACCCTCCTCAAGAGATAGAGCGGCTGTGGCTCTGGGAAGAAATGTGGCCCCCTTGTTCGCCCGCCACAGGAGATGAGGGGGAAGGGACTGGTATATACTGGAGGCACTAATGGCAGCTCTAATTTGAACAAGCCTCCTGTAGCTCAAGACCTAGCATGGGTGGGGTTGGAACTGGAGTATAGGTAAGGGGATTCCCGTTTGCTGCTCGGCCCTCGCACACACCTCCTGCTGTGGCTCCTGGGGGGAGTTTTTAGTAGCGGTCCCGTGCATCGAGCTACGGAGGGAAAGGGACGAGCCAACCACTCCCTGAAACGTGGCCTGAAACGCTACCGAGAACGCACCACGGACCTTCTTGAACGGCATACGTGACGCGTCGGTGGCTGTAGCTTCCTTTGGTGGCGCCACGCGCTTCTTTCGGGCACGGCTCGCGGAGCACGAAGAACAGCCAAAAAAAGAAATGAGAGTGTTTGGCCACGGGTCTGACCGTCGGGCGCGCCTATATCTTTGAAGCACATCGCCGCCGCTTATACCTACTATGTGTATA
This sequence comes from Rhipicephalus sanguineus, assembly GCF_013339695.2. Lineage (NCBI taxonomy): Eukaryota > Metazoa > Arthropoda > Arachnida > Ixodida > Ixodidae > Rhipicephalus > Rhipicephalus sanguineus. The sequence continues at coordinate 61,365,418 of NC_051179.1, forward strand.
CGACCTTGGCGGGAAGCCTTTCGTTTTCCCGCGCACGCGTTTGCTAGCGGGAGGGAAAACACCGGGCTCTTCAGGCGTGGTGCGGAAAGGGTCTCGAAAAAGGCGTTACTCATGGTCTCACCACTGCTGCTGGGCTTTTGTGTGGCAGCGATGGGCAACCGGGCACGTGCTTTATGCCGAGGGCCGTAAGGTTTCTTTGCTTTATTTCTTTACCGAAGCGTGTGGGACTCAACGGGTGGAAGAGAAGAAAATGGAGAAATTGTCCGATGTTTCGCGGCTCGCTCGGCCACCGGCTGAAAGGTGGCGAGCTGCTGCTGAGAACGCGCGCGCCCGTCTTCCGAATGTGGGTCAGTCACGCGCCCATGCAGGCTGTTTGAAAGCGCGCCTACTACTCCTCCTCGTCGTCTTTCTCACGTTGTTATTGCTTCCGTTGGAAAGCAACGGCGCGTGCACTAGGCGCGCAGTTTTTGGCGCGCTTTTTCTTTTCCCCCTTTTGAGCGACCGAACTGGCCGATACCTTTCTTACGCTCGTTTCTTTATTGCGAATTTATTGCCACGGTGCGCTCGTGCGAAGCTCGCAGAGGCGAAGTTAGGAGATCGTCGGCGACCCGTTCTTCCTGCGGTTAATGAAAGCTTGACACGAATTTCGCTCGCGGAACTCTCCGGACTGCGCAGATTCTGCTGATGCCGCTGCATTTGTGCTTTTGCGCTCACACGCATTTTTTCGGTGAATAAGGTTCTGTATGCGCTTGACGAAGTTCCTCGTACTTTAGCGTTGCCTTATTTGTGGCGCGTTGATATTCTAACTCGGATAATATTTTTAGCTCCAGCGGACGAGGCAGGGAAGTCAGACATTAAATACAACACGATGCGCTATAACAGCACTGAAAGTGCGAAACTGCTTTGTCTACTAAGGCATGGATTCCTCCAGTCATCATATCTCTGTCTCGATGGCTAAACTTTAGCGATCGCCCCACTGTCTCGATCGCTAAAGCTTGACGAATGAAGATACGTAAGAGAGCGTAGCAAAAATTAAAGAAAAAAGCCTCCGCTCACTGAGAGCTCCACAGCTGTTCTCGATCTATATAGCGATCCCCGTCCGATCGCAAGAAAGGCGCGTCGCCTTGCTCAATCTCGACGTGTACTCATCGAACGACGTATTACGCTTCGAGCTCCTGCGGTAGACGGGTAGTCGAGCCACACACGCTGCGGTATGGACTGATGCTGATTTACAGCTGGTACTTTGGAGCGCGCACTTAGCAAACGCACGCGTGACGTGAATCGTGCGCGCCCTTGTGTGTGTTCGTTGAAGCTTCCGGACGAAGAAGAAGAATACGAAGCGGTGAACGCGCGTGAACCGCACGCCGTGCATCATGCTCTGGCAGAGGTGCGCCCCCCGGAGTCGCTGGAGGCGTGTGTAAACGCGTAAAACGCGGGTGGTCGCGTATGTTGTGCTGCGACCGAAGAGATCTGATCATCGACCTCTACGCCGTTGCCCCATTCAGGCGCACGGATGAACCCGACCCCTCGACGAGAAAAAGCCAAGGTTACTCGTCTCGTTTCAGGAACTGCGTTCGCTATCGTGCGTATAGTGAGAGGGGGAGCTGCTTGGGATGCTCCGGAGTCGCGGAGGCATTTCTTTTCTACGCCTCTACTCTTTGACGCGACGCCGCTCCTCCATTTTTTTTTTTTTTTCAGAGCGCTATAGGTTCTTGACGCGAGGAGCACGCCGCACCCCAGAAGCGGGATCTCCCGTGCTTCGGTTTAGTCATCCGCCACGTAAGAGAGGGGTCGACAGGTTACGCGAGCTCGGCATACTGATCGTGACTCAAGCATTGCGACACGCGTACGGGACTCTTTCCTTGCGACCCCCAACTCATTGCTTCTGGGTTCACGACCTTGTCTTGCTCTTCCCGTATCACCCTTTGACCTCTCACGTGCGCGTTTGTCGCAGAGCGGTCGTCGTACGCTGGAGCATGATATATATGCGATAGGGCGCCCGTGTGTGTGCCTTCGGCGCTTTACTATACAAGCTCGCCTGCCCCACCCTCCCACCCGAAGGCGACATATTGCGTAATGCATTGACCCCGTTCCTTGTGTTGTGTTAGGGCCGGGCCCCCTTACCCTTTCGTTCGGTCGATCCTCCGGGACTACGCACACATTAAGACCTTTTTCGCACGCTTCTGCGCATAAATATGGGTGGAGCTATGGCTAAGGTCTCCGTTCAAGAAAGCGAAAAAAACTTAGGTGTGCTCGTATTGACGGTTCCCAGACTGTTTGAGGAGAGTTGAATGATCCTCCACGGATTATTAGCTTCGTAAATGTGTTTGATTTTGTCGGTTGGTTATTGTTTTGTTACGCGCAATATTGCTCTGTCACTCTGCTTCGATCAATCAATCCGTCTTCTTTTATGTTGAAGAGTAATACCTCAAACGAAAACCCTGGCACGCCATGCACTATCGATCACTCTGTCACCTCGAGAAAGCCTTTCTGACACTTTTGCATCTTAAGGTGAATTTCAATGTTGTTTACTCACCGTCATCCTTGCTTTTCATTGTGCAGAACCCTCGCAATGCCAAATTGGAAAAGGCTGACATCTTGGAAATGACCGTGCGGCATCTACAGGGCATTCACCAGGGTCACCATCTGCCTCGTAAGTTCTCCTCAGTCTTAGAGCACTGAAACGTTTCAGGCGTTGAAACAAAGTTCTGTTCTCGTGTAAGAACGTACGGATGGAATCATGGAGAAAACGCTCTAATATTATCTTAAATCTTATTGTTGCTTGGAGCAAGGAAAGCATAGTTATGAACGCAGCAGCATAATAATTATTCTTTCTTGTTTACCTATGCACCGGAAATTAAGCGACCTTAAAACTTCATTGAGTGGCGTCGTGACTAGACTTTTGTAAGACATATGTGTTTTAACAGATGTGCGACTGGTATAAATTATATAAAAAAGAAATATTATGCAGGTCTGCGCATATGTACTTAACGAAATGCCGGTTTTATAAGACGCTCGTACATTCGCATGATGTCTTACTCCTGGAGTCTCAATTTCTCTATGTTATCATTAAAATTGCATTCATGATGACGAGAAATATCTTGACAGCAATTTCTGTTCGCCTGCTTCACATGTCTACAGAAAGCGCGCACGGCGAACGTCATGTACTAGCCAGCTTAGGCCTCTGAGGACTCCGTGATCGAGCAACGCGCCACGTCGGTGAAGTCAAATTTTACTGCAGCGGTATCTATGCACATCTTTGCGGCGCTTTAAGAGCTGCGAAATTGGCTTCACGTTCGTCTTCCGCTTGCCTTTGACGTAACGTCCCTAGGACCAATTCTCCAGCGAAACGAGAGAGAGAGAGATAAAAGCGAAGGAAAGGCAGGGAGGTTATCCAGGTTGCACCCGGTTTGCTACCCTACACGGGGGAAGGGGGAAGGGGAGAAAAAAGAATAGAGAGAGCAAGGAGGAAAGAGGGAACAAGTAATACGCGCACAGTGTTCACCGCACACACACAGATAGTCACAACCGAAAAATATTTGACATCGCTTCCTCTGCGGTTGTCTAGAAGTAGGCGTTAAAAAAGGCTTGCAAGGACTGGCTCCAAGGAATCCAGAACTTGCAGAGCACATTGAGCTGACGGAGTTGTCATTCCGTTGAGGAGAGTGCGCATCGTGGTCAGCGAAACGAAATTGGCATTGTGCTTAGCACCACGCGTAGCCATGTTCCACAAAAACAGCATAAGCTTTAGAAATGAGTGCTTGAAGTTAAGGTACTTAAGTTTATCAGGTCAATTTATTATATTGATCTATGAACTAGCCAAAATATGCCCTATCTTATTTTCTATTCTTTGTTGTCTCAACAGCGACGCATGCCATGGAAGTCCGGTTCCAAGAAGGATTTGCCGAGTGTGCCCGCGAGGTGTCCCGCTTCGTGTGCAACTCGGACGTGGACGACTCCCTTCGGTCTCGGCTCCTGGGACACTTGGCTTCCTGTCTGGCTTCCTTGCATACCGAGGTACAGCCAACGGACGCCATGGACGCTGAAGAGAGCGGCGTTGCCAGGGCCGCCTTGCACGCTTCGTCGACGACTTCCGCCGCGAACGCTACCTCCCACGTCACCACGTCTGCCATGGCTGCTAGTCGTGTCATCGTCAAGCAAGAGGTCCCGGACGGCGATAACCCCGCCGGCTCTCATTACGCTGTTGCGAGTCATCACCACCACCCCTGCTTCGCAAACGGTGATCTGCCCAGTCTGCCCGTGTCCAGTCCTCTGAACCTGGCCACAGGAAGTCGCTCCTCAGCCTGTTCCACGTCTTCTTCCTCCGGCGTCAGTGCACCGGCTAGCCCCTTCAGCGACTCAGAGTCGACCACGTCGGCTGCCAGTGACGACAACTACGTGGCCGAACTGGAACGACACACGTTCGGCGTCATACGTCGGGCCCCGGCCGCTATGTTCGGAGACCCCGTCTGGAGGCCCTGGTAGCGACCGTTGATGAACTTGTCCAACACTCATCGCGCTGTGCCAAATACATTACGATGTCGTGTGCCTGTTACGTTTTGACCTCATTCCGTGCATCTGGTCAGTCTACTGTGTTTGCCTAAGAGAACGCATTATCGCGACAGCGATGGACGCGATGTGTCATGATTCTGTACGAGACCAATCTGAAAAGCTTGGTGTGTACATTCGATGCTACTACAGGCTTGTTCGGGCGTGGGCTCAGAATGGAACGATGCAGTCAGTTAGTCGTCGACAGCGATCCCAATGTTCGGTGGCGTAAATTATTGCTCAATAACATCCTTTAGGGTGCTACCTTTAGACGTCCGTACTGATGTTGCTTGTATAGTTGAAAACAAATAATGTTATGCACCCTGTTTTCCACTAATGAGGCTGAGTTTTCGTTCATTGTAGTTGAAGAAACTCGCATACCTGCAGTGTCACGTTCGGTGGTTGTGACCAGTTGTTAAATGTAAGGGTGTAATAACTCAACTGATGTTTCAGATGGCTGTCAAACACTTTCCTAGCAGACATATCAAGGTTTAACAGCACGAACATAAAACACGGGTCGATTTTAACTAGGCACTTTCATGTTTGCTGGCAGCATGCAGGGCAAAAAACATTGATGTGTAGTGATTAGCAGTGCTGAATTTCGACTGTACCAAAGATTTTCTCGGACTGTGGCTAACGTTTAAATCGCTAATACCGCTGCCTTTGACCATGTAGCCAACATGATAGGAGGTCATGGCTTTGAATTATCGTTTGTATTTTGAAGAAATGAGCAACTTCGCCTGAATGTTTTTGTCAGAAGAAAATGCGTCTTTTAGCGTGTAAACTTTATCTTACATTCCGATCATTCTTGTTGACACTTCTCTCAAATTTATGTGGATGATTTCATCACAACCTCTCTCAGAACATTCCTTAGCGAAGGTGCAATTTCACTGCTGCTTTCTCTTCCTCTGAATCATCTTGCGCTGTCGCTGTCTTAGCGTCTCTTTATCTTGTTTTTAAAAAGAAACGTTCTTTCTACAAAGCCCTATGTAAATTCAATCGTCAATTCTTTTTCAACCAGTTGCTTCATATACAATAAGCCAAGCAGGGCTTCTGATTATTATGTACTTCATATTGAATTTATGCTCAGTAACCTGAATATTTCTCTTTATGATATGTCTTGTGCTTTCTTGAATGCCGAAATGTACAGCCGGAGAAGTGGACTAGATTATGTTTTTTTAATAATCTAATAGTGCATATGTCAGACGGGCGTATGCAATTACTTGCGCTGATAAAATTGTTGAAAACGTTGATAAAACATTCTACAGCGATCAACATTTTGGCTTGCTATTAATCGCTGCACTCTGATGACACGCAGTATACCAATATTCGAATCGCGCCTTTCATTGGTTAACATGCTCGAGGTTAGAGTAAGAAAACGGCCCAGCACAGCCATCGTTAACTCAAAAATTACATCGGGGAATTATTGATGTACCTCTTTAAAGGCATACATAGTTTAGTTTCGTTGCTATTACTGAAGAGTGTTTACTCAGGTTCCTAGCTATTAGTACTGCACAACCTCGAAGATCATTTTGCTCGATCTTGTTTATTTTTTGAGACCATAGATGCTTGCTGAAACGACTCTCCATATGCTATGTGTACGGTGGTCCATTCCATATGCGCAGCACATGATGGAGAACTTCCTTTTTAAACAGCCATGACACCCGTCCACAAACTGGAGCGTATCTTTTGTATCATATGTACAGCGTCTCTTTGAAATGCTCGCACCAAACTTAATTTTATACGAAGATTGTACATACGCTACTTTTGAAGTGTAGAGTTCCTATAGTACCGATGTGTGTGTTTGTGTCTTTGTTAAGTATTCGTTAAGTTATAAAAGTCAATCGCGCTTCATGTTTCATTATGCATTCCTGAAAAGAAGTGCCTTTTCACCGATTGCCATATACCTTGTGTCACAACGAAAATGCGCACAAAAAAAATTATTCATGTGTTGAATAAACGCCATGTGTTTCTGCACAAGAAAAGTGAAATATCGTGTTGTGTGTAATATCTCCTTTCTGAAACCAGCAATAATAAATATGCTGTGTTTGAATTAGAAAAACACGATTGTTTCGTGTGCAACAATCACGAAGCCTTTGGTTAATTTGGACCGGTACGACAACCATATGGGACGTCGCTCCATAAACTGGCATTAAGGTGAAGGTGTAAGGGGTTTTCCGTCGGATACGTGGTCGCTCGCTACAACACGTGTAATGTGCAACAGGCTTTGTAGAGAAAGAAACATTTCAGGTTGTATTTCTAGAAAGACAGCGATAGACCTGAGCTCACGCATTCTAACCTTCCCCGCCCTGTTGAAAGGAGAAAAAGAGAACGAAAGGGAGATGGAAAACGTATGAAAAAACGGCGCAAATTGAGATCAAAGTTACGATTGCAGACGATTGGAAAGGTATGATTTTTATAAATCTTACCGCACAAGCTTAAGTAAAAAGGAATATGGAGCGGGAGTACTGAAGAAATGCTAATAGAAGGGGCAATAAGATTTTTTTTATATGAATTACACAACTGAAACGAAGCAAACATATCATTAAATAAAGAGTTGAAAAAAACTTGCGGAAGACTAATAAGCATACGTAGAGTCGTAGACCTTCAGTTGCTCTGAGTCCTTAGTTCTAAGCTAATATGCAGGTGTGTACGGTACCTTCACCACCCGGGCTCTCGCATAAAACAGTGGGACCCTGTGCTGAGTTCACGAGACCTTGCATTCCACACCACCGTGCAGGAACAAAAAGAAAGCTTATAGCAACAGCGATGACTGCAGTGTAGAAATAAGAGGCTATTCCTTTTGTGCGGTGAGCTGCAGACAGACGCCGAAAGGCATAACTGCACATAAGGGGCCCCCCGATATCAATATTTATGGTCTCATAAGTGATGAACTCAGAACACGGATCCATTCACTGCAATATGGTAGTGGCTTGAGGCAACAGGCGTGTTTAGCCTGGCAATCGAAGTCAGCAATTGGTAAGCCCGAGGACCTCCTGCAACGTTACTTGAGAATGTTATCACACAGCGGCAGCAAAGCACTGTGACTATGGATGCAAGAAGGACAATACATTGCCTCTTTTTGCAGGCAAAACGAATCCCTCTTACGTGACAGGGGCAGAGTAAAGGCGCACAGGTGAAAAACTCGTGCCGCATGTCCCTCACATATGCAGTCCTTACTCTCCTGCGAAGTAGCACTCTGTAATGTAACGTGCTGAATATACATGTATAGTCAAGTATGTGGAAGGCATTTCGAGAATAACATGCATTTTATCCCCTTATATGAAACTTCGGTATACGATCACAGAAGTGTTCGGTGTCTCCTGTTTCGTTCCATGAAGTTCAGAGCGGAAAATCAGCACTCCCGTATTGAATAACCTTGCTGGAGTATGCAAAAAAAAAACGTTTTTTTCCCCCCAACGTCTCAAGCTTATTCTGACATGCCGCTCAACACTTCGAAAATTAGGATATGCTGAAGCTATGCAACTGCGGCGAAAAAATGAAAATTGCAGGTACCATTAGAAATTACATTTCTGTAGCGCACGCATTCCAAGAAACGTGCATCTGACTCACCCTGTAGGAAGAAGAAAAGCCAGAATAGCGGAGCCCCGTAAAACCTACGGCCAAAACCCTGACGCACGATACACCGATGCCGCGAAAGATTCCAGCACATGCCATCGGCGTTGTCGACAAGATCAAAGAGAGAACGGCCGCTAGCATCGTAACAAAAGGAATAGATACGACAGAAGAAGAAGAAGAAGCAATAGCCCTGACCATCTCAACATGCGAGGAGGAAGCAATAATACTCAGCCATTCGTAAGCTACTTGCCGAAATTTTCAGAATGGGAGGATTTAAAAGATAGGATTCCTTACAGAAAGGACAGAGAAACACCTATACCAGGTATGTGCATTGTGGGGACTCCCGGGCACTAGTACGCTATCATATACGATGACTGCGCTATCTCGTACTTTCATAGCGAGGGCATCGTCCCGGCAGACTTGATGTCCCATAGGTGGCATGCGAGGGTTTATTGGTCAGCCGCCACCTCGTGCGAAGATCACGTGCCCCGGCGTGACGCTCTCTGGAAAAAAGAAAGAGCGTTCCACACTCGCCGCCTGGACTACGAGTGGCCCTGTGGATAACACTCCCAGGTATTACGCACACATAAATACCGTGCAAAAAAGCGGACGAGGGAGCGTCCTCAATCGTAGCTCAAATGGTAGAGCATCGGACGCGTAAATTGAAGGTTGTGAATTCGGATCCCACAGACGGAAAGGGTGATTTTTCGTCCACTTTCATTCCTTTCAATTTAAGTGAGAATCATTACACTATCGTTAAGAAACCACAAATAATATACCCTACGCTTTCCTTGGCTTAATTGTCTGTTGGTTTCATTAGTTGTGTGTAATACAGAAAACGAGCCCCTCGGACAATTCCCCCTCTCTCGCACTTGGTGTTGATTGGTCACTGAGAGTTGTGTTAAGATTATTTATATGCTTTCTGGAAGGGAAGACTCGGAGAAAACCGATCCCCTTTTATAATTAGCAATCACAATGACAACAGCTGGTCATTCTGGCGCGCAGCATCTATATCTATATACAATATATATAAATGCAGTGTTTTCCATATTTGCTCCTTTTCTTTGGCGCCAGTTCGTTAGCTACAGACATCTTTTTGGTGATATGCCCAGACTCGACAGCATGATACCTCATTGTTAGTTCAATAGGCGCACTTAGGCGGATTCGCGTTTATTGCGTGCAACTTCCCCTTCGTGTGTACGAGTAGTGCCAATTTTTCCTCCGTGTGATTGCGCTGAGAAACTCCGAGTTCAGCCACACAGCCATCTAGCAGAAAATGAGAGTTTCAGAAAATGAGAGACAACGAGTCCCAGAAGCAAAACCTGGTGATCTACTCCAGCTGCTCAATGAAAGTACAAGTCCGTCAGTCTCCATACGAATACCTGAGCCAAGCAGAGGTGGGTCAGTTCGAGAAGAAACTCCCTGGAGCACCCCGCATTCCTCGCGCCTTATTCGATGGCTCTTTCGCGTTTAGCATGACTATGGTGGCCTTTCCCAAGTTTTCCCGCAGAAGTTGGGACTGATTGGGTGTCGCTCGCTGTCCAACCAACCGTTCATCCGTGATACTGTCGTAAAAGCATACAGAATCCGCTGGGCGGTGTGTACACTGAACTCTATACCCTCGCATTGCTTTGCACTCGGTAGATCTGCACGCGGCGCCTACACGCGCACACAAGAAAGTGGGAGGGAGCAGGAGGCGAGCTCCGTAGCGAGCCACCTCCATCTTTCTTCCATACACGCGTGCATACAGAACCAAGAGGAGCGCTCGAGGGGCAGTAATTTGTTCCTTCTCCTGGCTCCGTACGACGCATTACAGTCGCTTTCTTTCGGCCATCAATGCCTTCTTTCTTTCTTTCTTTCTTTCTTTCTTTCTTTCTTTCTTTCTTTCTTTCTTTCTTTCTTTCTTTCTTCTTTCTTTCTTTCTTTCTTTCTTTCTTTCTTTCTTCTCCGCGCGCTACTTGCCGCCGCCTCTGAATCGACGAAACGGAGGCAAGCACAACGAGACACTCGCAGGTGCCGAAGAGTGCTAGCTCACTTCCACTTTAGGCGCGGACCTTTTCACTTCGCCAGCAAGCATGCACCCCGCAGAGCTCACGCTCCTGGCCGGCCGGCTTTGGGCTCCCGGTGAATTTTGACTGGCCAGCAGAGGAAAGCCACGTGGTGTTTTGTCATTCGGGTTCCGCTCCTTCTGTGGACAAGCGCTTCTTTTCGCACTATCCTTCTTCTCTTATTTCGTTTTCGTTTTGTTCGCTCGCACTTTCGTACAAGCACCGCTCAGCGGTGCCTTCGCAGTGGCACAAGGAAGAAAGTGCCGCCGTCAGCGAAAGTCCGCATCGCGATGGACTCAGCTCTCTGCATATGTATGATTAAGGCATGGAGTACGGGAACGTCGTAGCACATTGATCATGGAATGGATGTACGGCGATTGCCTTCTACCAGAATGTGCTATCGTTTCTTTCGACATCTTTTGAAATTTCGACGATGTGATGTAGCGATTTCAGTTGCTTGTAAAATTCATCCCACAACCTCCCCTCGGTTCCTGCATTAACAGGGAATATTGTTACCACTTTTGTGTGTATGTGTGTGTGTGTGTATGGTGCACAAGGGTACTACGGAAGTGTGCCTTGATCCGCAAACCTATGATATCGTCTCATAATGACGCGACATCTACGAACAAATTGCAGATGTCCAAAAGGTCATCATTAGGGCCTCAACTTACATACGTCGCCAAGTGATACTTGGCACAATTTATGAACGGCCTTCAATGGCTGTTGTTAGATGCCTTCCACTTTTTTTTCTATGCGATCTTTTGCACAATAAACAGCACACTAACTTTCATACAGTTCAGCACTAGGAACCCATCACGCTGTTGTCGCTGGAGTTAACGTGAGATGGACTGCCACTCCGCACTGGGAAACACATCCGCCGCCTTTCCGCTGGGTTTTCTTTATTCACTCGACAGTATAGCCACAGCACCCAACTGTATCACCCGCCGGATTATCCCCGTCAAAGCCGTGCCGTGCCGCGATCTGCACGTCACGCCATTGTCCGGATGAAGAGCTGCGTAAAGCGAACCTGGCCTCTTTAGGCCAAAGATTGGGACGCCGCACCCAATCTTGCGTTCAGCGACTAAGAGCAACCATCCGCAGCTTTGCCCACCACCGACTGCCCCACATTATTGTCGGTCAAAGTGAGAATCATTCTGTGACCGTTCCTTCCTCACTGTGCCAGCCCCCGGATATGGCCCGGATTCAGCGCGGAAATTGAAAGCTGTTTGGCCCGCTTGCGTGTATATAGCTACGGAAAACTGTTTCCCGGAGATCAAACTCGCCCTGCCGTCAGTCACAACTGTCTGTTGATCGGGCGAGCCCTGCCTGTCCAGGCGGTGGCGACCGGACTCAATCAACGGCGACCAAGTGAAGTGAGACGGGAGTGTGTCGAGGATCGCTTTCACCATCATCTCTCACCTCGCTGACCCTACTGTCGGTCCTCAAAGAAAGCGAAAGAAAATGAAATGTGTACACAAACTCCTGACTCGAAATAACGCACAACTCGCGGTATACTTGTCGCTTTTAAAATTGTGTGTGCGTGCGTGTGCTCCACAGGCGTATCTTTCGGGAGCTGATCTTGGTGACTTCAGCAGCAACAACACCAGCAGCAACATCATTACCCGAATGAAGCGGGAACATGCGTAAGGCTTGGCGTCTTGTAAGCATCTCAACCGAGGCTGCAAAGCTGTACAATGGGACCAATATTGAAGACGGAAGTGGTCGAAATTGACCCGGTTCCGCACATATCGGAAATGGAAAGGAAGTCTTTCCCCGCTTTCGGAACTAACGTAGAAGCTTATGTGGCTCCCGTATTCCTTGCGAAAAGAAGAAGAAGAATTGGTGTCTTCTTGGCCCTTTTCATCGTACAACCGCGAGCGTCGTTAGCACCACAGTATGACACGCTGCGCTCTGACTTCAACAAAAGCGACGATCCAAACACCAAGACAAAATAAGAAGAAAGAATGCTCAATGTAGAATCAACGGGCAGAAACATGCTGCTTTACAAAGATTTGAATAAAATGGTGAACGTGCGATGCTGTGTCATGACAACTGCGACACGTGTCTGCGACAACTGCGACACTGGTCACGACCGACACCAGTGTTGTATATCCAGCCTTCTTATTCGCAGCAAGATGGAGAACAAGAATTAAGGAAAACCGGTCGATCGGCCCGACTGTCATTTATTTAGAACCATATATACGACTCATAAAATGAAGAAAGTATAAAAGTTATGCGCACTTTTATTTGCAGACAGAAACAAATTAGACCTTTCTACACTTCAGTTAAAAGTACGAATAATATCCCCTACGCTACCTCTTGGCTTCTATGGATTCACTGCAAATATTTTTTCATTTACTATACTCTGCATGAGCATGTGATATGTGGACCTCGCTTTCTTTGAGTGTTGTGCGTTCGATACATCAGATAATGCGTTCTCATATCGACCGAGAATATCAAAGCAATACAGCCGCAACTTCGTGAGAGCATATGCTTTCAATTTTGTTTTCCTTAGCGTTAGCTAAAGCGACTTTCAATTTTCGGATTCCGGGAAGCCGCCATCTCGGGATTTTACGCGAACGACTTGACAATTTTTGTATTTCTTGACAACAATTAAATTACTTAAGTCATCAAACGCCGAGTGTGGTCGCACAACAGTTTTCGCGAGTATGAGTATATAGTGTACCTTTCGTTTAACTATTTCTTATGAAAAACAACTACATTAACAGCCCAAGATGGATAGACTTGAAAATATTCTTGACATAGTTGATAAACAACACATTTCAGCCTTTCTTAGTTGAGCTGCACAATGCGCACGCTCTTAATCTGTAGTCTACAGCGCGGCTCACATAGCAAGTTTTGTCAACTATATATACGTGGAGCTTGCACGGTTCACTCTGTAGCTGGGCTGGCCATACAGCCTTAGCCAGAACTGTGCCAACGCCGAGCGTAATGAAACCAACGTTTCTATTCACTGATGACGAATATACTAGCGCCAGAAATATGTGCGGCGTTTTCGCGTGTATTCAACCCATAAGAAACACGCAGACTGAACGGGACTATTACAGTAGCGTTCGATATTCCTTGCAGATCTAGAAATCTTTTTTAATTCACCAACTGCACTCATTCTGTACAGAACATTAGCGAAACTTGCACAAAGCCGCCCAAGGCTGGGTCACAGCAGAACTGGTGGACTGGTGGTGGACAAATCGGCGTACTGTTCCGGGAGCAAAGCAGAAGAGGACGAAGATGAAGAAGATAACGAAGAGAGCGCGTGCTTGTTCATCAGTTTTTCTACGCCACACGGCAAACTGCAGCTGTATACTTGCTATACTGTACCAAGCTTTCTCTCTTTTTCTTCTATCGTATTTTTTGTGTAGGTTGCTTTCTATCTCTTACCCCATTTTCTCTCGTTCTTCCCTTTCTTTTCTTTTTTTTCTTTTTTATTTCTTTCTATGTCTTTGTTTCTCTATCTCTCTATGTGTACTCGGTCTCCCACCTTCTATTTTTTTCTTTGTTTCTTCACTTTCTTATTTCTTTCTCTCTCTCTCTCTCTCTGTAGTCGGTCTCTCACCTTTTATCCTTTTCTATGTTTCTTCCCTTTCTTTCTGTCTATTTCTCTGTATCTATTTCCTTCTTGCTGTCGCTCTTTCTCTGTACTCGTTCTGCCATCCCCCTTTCCCTCCTCCTAACCCTCACGTCTCTCCTCCTCACCCCCACTTTCCTTTCCCGCCACCTTGCTATGGTATACTATGCAAGGCTATGCTCTGCCTGCGAGCGTGCCTGGATAGCCGAGTGGTTAGGACGCTCGCCTTCGGATCGCGGGTACGCGAGTTCGAATCTCGCCTCGGCAAGAGACTATTTTTCACCAACAAATTCTTTCTTTCTATGTATTTCTCTCCCTCTCTCTTTCTTTCTTTCTTTCTTTCTTCCTTTCTTTCTTTCTCTCTCTCTGTTATCGTTCTCTCGCCCATTTAGTTACTGCATATCCCTCGCCGGACAAATCGGCGCACGTATTCTGGTAGCGAAGCAGAAGAGGAAGAAGAGGAAGGAGATGACGCGTGCCGGCTCGTGATGATGATAGCTTTCTATGCACGACACACGGCTGACCTCGACCTTAACACCTCTGCTGTAAGATCGATGCACAACGTGGAAGGCTTACCCAGCTGCGATCTACTGTCTAACTTGCAAGAAGGAAAACAAAACAACGGCCATGGAAAGAAAAACGCGTGGCACCAGCTTGCCGACGTATCCACGTACATGGCTCGCGACCGGAAGAATGAATCGTAAAGCAGTGACGTGAACGTCAGCGCCATCTGTGAGGCGACGCTGTCAACGCAGTAGCAGCATTTCCTGTGATGGACGTCGGCTGTAACACGGCGTGCCTTTTTCACCGACTAATACTGTGCACTACGGATGAAGCATCAACCACTGGCCAGCACAAATGAAACTGCGTTTATGCGTTCGTTAACTGCAGTATGCGCAGTATCACACGGTACTTTCTCTCTAAGTCTGCGTCTCTAGACTGTCCTATTTCAATAAACGCAGCGTATAGTTTTTAAGCATCTTTGCAAGAGTTTCATGCAATGAAGAAAAGTGCTGTTTGCCACTGCTTGAATTGAGCACCTAACTATCCCGTCTTGCTGCTGGCCTGCTCTGGTTGCTCTGTATACGTCGGCGTTGTACGAAACTGGCGAACATGGCGAAGCTACTTGAATTCAGCTTCGGTACCTTATGGTCTATCCCCAATCAATGAGGGCCGCGAATAGGCGTCACCCGGACTCCTTTGACCTCGCGTTGCAAGTGAGCGATGGTACTTTAAGAGGCTGCTGGTCAACCGAGTGGAGCTGTTTCCAGCGTCAGCTTAGCGGTGGAGATGCATGCGCCAGCTGTGCACGAAGCCTCATTTGCAGCGTGCCAATGAGACCTTTAACTCCTAGCAGCACAGGTTACAAGGCTCCAGAGGCGATTACCCATAAGTACCGATGCGACTGATCTCATCTACTTTCTCGACAGCTACCGATCCTTTAAGGTCCTTTAACACAAATCCTTTAAAGCAGAATATAAAAATGTGGTCATTTCGCAAAGAGGGCTTTTCGAAATGACTTTATTTTGATGTTCTGTTTCACTTATCGTGGGGCCTTTGCCGACAAAGAGAAGATCCGCTTCACTGGATACTTAACCAGACCGACACTCAACGATTGCGCACGTCGCCCATTTTCGCGTCTCATCGTAGACATTCATAGAAGCAAAAATTGAGAAAAACGAAAAATAGAACCATCAGATCTCAACACCGAGCGACTTTTGTCGGCAAAACCAGCAGTACAATGCAACTTGCAGGCCAGGTAGGTGAGAAGGTTCCTCCCTACAAAAGCGTTGTCCAAACACGAGTTCGCCCAAAGAAAGTCCCGAAGACAGACACAGGCAATTATTTCTCCCTGCTCACGGGAACGCTCCATCTCGGTGTCAGCACAAGTACAACCGGTCAGATACTGCAGTGACGGACACAAGAGGACCCACGCCTGAGCTCAGCAAAAGAATGCCGCGCAGGTGACGCATTGGGCACGGCAGTGAATCTCCCGCCCCTCCCTCTGGTGACAAGGCTAACGACAGATTAAGGACTTCGGGATGACCCCGATGTATATTCCTCGAGAATGTTCGCGGGCGCCTTTCAGACGCTTACAAGACTAGAAGAGCGAGCCGGACCCGTCTCGCAAGCTGGCACGCTGAAGACTGCGCGACAATAGCCTGTCGTACACAAGTCCAAGAGAGAGAAAAGCCTCTTCTAAATCGCGCACGCAACCACGCTAGTCCCCCGCCTGCGTACGAAGACACGTAATTTATGATCTCCTTGAACTTGGGAGCTGCCGCGGATACCCGCTATGCACACAAACGCTCGCTGCCCGCCCAGGAATTGTGCAACAATAGCGCCATCTCGTCGACGGGCGCGCAAGCTGGCGAGCGAGGAGCGCGTAGCTCAACTGCGATGCGGGTGAAACGTAGTAAAGATGACCCTCGCAAGAATGCGCGGCAAGGCCCAGGTTGAAGTGTCGTTTCGCGAACAATGCGCGCCCCTCCGCGGAGTCTCTCTTTTTCAGCGAGCAGTACGAAAATGTAAAGGGCGCGCTGCTCTTGAACTTGAGATGCGCACCAATGTCAGGGGCAAACCGAAGCCATAACCGTTCGTCAGGGAAGAAAGAACGGCGCTTTCCGCGCCCACTCTTGAGGCCATTACGAAAGCAGTGGGTCGCTCTCCTTGAGATGGTACGCCGGGGCAACGGCAACAGTAGACGACTCTCCGGGAGCAGGCCACAGACGAAGCGAGCCACACGCTTGCGTGCACGTGCGCGCGCATCCACCAGCCAACAATGTAAACGAGCGTTTTTGAAGTTTTCGCGTGCTTTTGCATCTATGGGCTCGTGTGCTGCGCGATGTTCAGTTTTGAGGAGGAAAGGAGGCCTTAAAGAATTGGAGACTCTTCTTCCACTGCGGGTGAAACAGTAATGTATCAGGACGAGAAGAAAACCAACGAAGAATGAGGAAAGGGGGAGGGGAGGGTTTCACTAAAAAACTAAAAAGAAGTTCAGTTTACAATTGCGTGTGTACATGCAGTTAACTATGGCGCTTGCTGTGAGTCAAGGTTTGTTGAACTCGGGCTCGCTCCCAATAGGTTGCCTCCTCTCTTAGTCCATTTCCCAAGGATAAAGAAGTGAAATACGGCACAGACCACCTGCGCAGCACGAGATCGACGTGTGCGCCACGTTAACATAAAACACACGCACGCACACGAACGCATGCACACACACACATACATACACACTCGCACAGACGCACACGAAAATGCAAGAGAATGGCTGCGAGCCAACAGTAAACAAGAAAACCTGCATGTAACAGAAATATAAAACGCCCATCGCGCGATCATGGTGCTGAAGTCTTTCTTGCTTTCTGAATACTGTTCTCTTTAAACTCTGTATCTTCAAGAAAGCATAAACGCTGCACAAATGCCAATTCTTTTTCTGAAGGCTGTGGTACCTAAATGCATTCAAACTGACTAGATGGCAATGATCCTAACCGAACCGAACTGGACGCGACAAGTTGCGGACAACAGCGGGACGCTTCGGTCTAATGGAATAGTGCAGAAAGGGACGGCGAAATTGAAATCCCTGAGCGATCGTGTACAAGAGTGGTGACAGCGGAAAGACGAATGGGGGAACAAAGACTCTAAGGAAAATAATGTGGGAACAAAAACGGCCACGGCCTCAGGACACAGCATGTCCGCCGTCCCAGGGCCACACGCTCGACACGGTCACAGCGGGTGTCGTAGGAACGAACGCTTCCGCGAGCAAACAGCACCAATATAAAAATGGTGCAAACAATGCTCCTCAAGGGGAGGAGGGTTAACAGGGAGGGGATGGAACTACTGACGAATTTGCGTTCCTAAGCTGGCCCTCTGCGACAGTGGTAACAAAAGAAAGAAGCAAGACGGTAGGGCCTCCGCGGACTGTAGCAGAAACATAGAAAGGTGTAGAGAACAGTCACGTAGCCATACAACACGCAGTGAGTGGCACAGGTGAGGGAGGCACCGCAGCGCTCTGCCAGCGGTGCCCCGTCTTTTACCTCGCTAGGTTGTGCCGAGAGTCGACTCCAGTCTTGTGGGAGTGCGACGATGCGTGAAGCGTCCGCATACAGCAACCGGGTGAAATATGCGAGCGTATACCTTCTTCTCTGGTCTGGCTGCGCGCCTCCTGTGAGCGACGCACACGAATAAAAAAAGTGAAGAAGAAATGAAAGCTGAGCTACAAGAGTGAGTGTGCCTGACGTCCACAGAAGGATCGGAGGACAGGTGGCTATCGGGTCTGGCGGGTCTTCGGTGAGCGGAGGGGTCGTCACTGTTCGTGGTGTCGAATAAGTTGTCCTGCGACCTAAGTGTGATACGACTGTGAGGCTGAAACATGTCGGGGCTGGACGCCATGTATGATCCTATCATAAAGCGGTAATTTGTTTAATTACGTTATGATTGGTTTAGTCATGCTCTCTGTGGACTGTGTCTTACATTTATTAGACAGTTATTTAGGCATCGCTACAACGGGTACAACAACGCGCTATATGAACCAATGAGACGCAATTTTCAACGACAGGCACTAACTTGCACAATGTAAGATTCAAGCTTTTTGTCGATGCAATAATTTCTAACAGACTAGTGTTCCGTTTTCGGAGTCAATGCATAAAAAGTGTGCGCCTGCAGAGCACTTTGAAGAAGAGGAAGAAATAACATCTAAAGAAAACCGCACTGAGTTGATAACAGTTCCTTTCTTGTGTGCGTAAAAGCATTGCGACAGCAGAGATCGACTAGTCTTCCATGGAGAGGGATGAACAATGAAGGCGTCTGTTTTAAGTAGCAGTTTTGTCTTCGGCTCCATATATGAGGTATGACTGCCGTGAGACAACTTTAAGCTGTTGCTCTCCACCATTATCTATTGCCACTCTGTATGATGCTGCTGCACAGCTTAGCTGTCTGCAATATAGCCCTATACTAACTTGCTTGACAACACTGGCGTAATGTACTGTTCATGCGCAATGATAAACAGAAAGCAAAGAATACGCCATTGCAGTCCTATACCCAGCTGCGGAACAGTTGCAGCCTTAAAATATGACAATACTTTTCGAATGCGTGCATAAAGGCAGTGCAAGCTCACAGAGGCTCAACGCAGTCAGCTGCACTTGGCAGTTAAGTGAGCCCCTCATGAATCTGCAGACGCGCGCGCACACGGGCGATGCAATGGATTGAGAAATTGCACTCTAATACGTAAGTATTGCATAAAACATTTTATTTTCTATAAAATTTGAATACTGTTGCTCTAGGTTTCATAATGCTTGTTGCAGTCTTCCAAAAACGAAGGTAACAACAGCGACTCAGTGTTCTTCCTTTTTCGTTTCCACTCCTCTCTGAAAAAAAAAGTAGTATTAAATGTTAGTACACCCTCATTTGCAGTAAGACTTTGGTCTGGGCGAGTTGGTTCATAGCAATGGGAAGGCACTCGGAGCTCATTTGCAGCTACGATGTATTTGGGCAATTACTCGACAGGGCTACAGAAGGCTGCATATGTGTATACGATTGACTACTGATTGATTGCTTACACGGTAACCTACCACACAGTGTTATACCTTTAAACACAAATCAATAACGAGCTTTTGAGACTAGAACAAAAGGCGCAAACGTAAGTAAACACGTTGCTATACTTCAGTCATGTACATTAAATTGATAATACCACGAATGTTGAAAACTTACACTTCTTCTTGTGGAGCTTGGCGACGTAGCCGACAGCGTCGAGTCCGTATCCGTAGTTGTGACCGTAGACTGGCAGGCCATGGGTGTATCCGAGAGCTCCGACTCCGTAACCGAAGGCTGGCACGTGAGATACGGTCGAGACGGGAGTGTGAGCCACAGCGGTAGCCACGGGGCTAGTGTGGACGGTGTGTTGCTCGCTGACGTGGAAGGGGTCAACCTTGGTCACTCTGGAGACAGCGGTGGCAACGTGAGTGGTTGCCACAGGGGTGGTGTGGACAGCGGTCACGGCAGGGGCGGTGTGCACGGCGGTCACGGTGGGGGCACCGTGGACAGCGGTCAGAGTGGCAGCTGGAGCAGCGGCCACAACAGTTGGAGCAGCTTGGTAGACGCGGGTGACGGCAGGTGCGGCGCGGTAGGCGGCATAGTTGGTCAGCGCTGGCACGCCATGGATGGCGGTGGCTACGGATGGCGTAGCTGCATAGACAGGACTGCTCTGAAAGTAGCGCGTGACGGCGGGAGAGGTCTGGTGGGTGGACACCTTAGTGGCCACAGTCGCTGGGACGGCATGGACTGCGGTGGCAACGGCAGGGGCAGCGTGGACAGCGGTCAAAGTGGCAGCTGGAGCAGCGGCCACCACAGTTGGAGCAGCCTGGTAGACGCGGGTGACGGTGGGTGCGGCGCGGTAGGCGGCATAGTTGGTCAGCGCTGGCACGCCATGGATGGCGGTGGCTACGGATGGCGTAGCTGCATAGACAGGACTGCTCTGAAAGTAGCGCGTGACGGCGGGAGAGGTCTGGTAGGTGGACACCTTAGTGGCCACAGTCGCTGGGACGGCATGGACTGCGGTGGCGACGGCAGGGGCAGCGTGGACAGCGGTATAGGTGGCAGCTGGAGCGGCAGCCACGACAGATGGAGCAGCCTGGTAGACACGGGTGACGGTGGGTGCGGTGCGATAGCTGGCATAGTTGGTCAGTGCTGGCACGCCGTGGATGGTGGTGGCGACGGATGGGGTAGCTGAAATGACAGGACTGCTCTGAAAGTAGCGCGTGACGGCGGGAGCGGTCTGGTAGGTGGAGACCTTGGTGGCCACAGACGCTGGAACAGCATGGACTGCGGTGGCGACAGCGGGAGCAGCAGCGACGACGGGTGCACTCTGGTAGACACGAGTCACAGCCGGAGCGGCGCGGTAGGTGGCTACGGCAGGAGCGGCCTGGTACACCTTAGTGACTCCTGTTGTAAGAGCGGGCACGGTGTGGACGGCGGTGGCGACGGCAGGAGCAGCCTGGTACACCTTAGTGACAGCGGGTACAGCGTGCACAGCGGTAGCGACGGCAGGAGCAGCCTGGTATACCTTAGTGAATCCGGTAGTGACAGCAGGTACGCTGTGAACAGCGGTGGCGACAGCCGGAGCGGACTGGTAAACCTTAGTGACTCCGGACGTGAAAGCGGGGACGGAGTGGACCGCGGTGGCGACGGCCGGAGCGGCGGCGACGACTGGAGCGCTCTGGTACACGCGGGTCACAGCCGGAGAGGTGCGGTAGGTAGCGACGGAAGGAGCGGATTGGTAGACCTTGGTATATCCAGAGGTCACGGCTGGAATGGAGTGGACCGCGGACGAGACGAAGGGAGCGGTGTGGTACTGGCGGGTGACGACAGGGGCGGTCTGGTAGGTGGCGAATGCTGGGCTGGACGCCACGGTAGCGATGGCTGGCGTTGCCAGCTTAGTCACCTTGGTGTAGGTGGGAGCGGCGACCACTGGAGCGGACTGGTAGTAGCGAGTGACTGCAGGAGCGGCCTTGTACGTGGTGTACGAAGGCACAGCAGCGACGGCGGCGGTCACAGCGGGAGCGGTCTGGTAGCTGGTTACGGTAGAGTGACCCGGGGCGACGACTGCGGCGGTCTTGTAGGCCGTCGTTGCTAGAGCTGGACCGGCGTGGTACGTCGCAACGGCTGGACCGGCATGGTAAGCCGCGACGGCTGGACCGGCGTGGTATGCAGCGACGGCTGGAGCAGCGTGGTATGCGGCGATGGTTGGAGCGGCGTGGTATGCGGCGACGGCTGGAGCGCCGTGATATGTCGCCACGGCTGGGCCAGCGTGGTAGGCCACGGGCGCGGACACCACGGAGGATGAGGCAGGCAGAGAGTAGGACGTGCCATACGGCAAACCGTATCCCACTCGGTAATCCGCGAGCCCGGCGGCGAAGGCGCTGGTGGCCAGAGCCAAAAGCAGGGAAGCCTGAACCTGCGAATAGTGAGGTCATCGTATATTATGTGCAAGAGAGACAGAAAAGCGCCCGAAAAAATAACATTCGTGGTCTCTAATAAAGTTAACTCTAAACTGGCATGTGGCGTTTGTACTGACTTGTTGCAGTTATACAAGTTGCTGTGGGAACTGACAAATGCTTAGAATAACTGATTATTCGAATACATCGTTTATGCTCTTACACATTTCGGTGTTGAGTGTCGGAGCCGCATGATAATAGAGAAAGTCACAATTTCGTGGTTAAGCGCTTATACGTCACACAATGTTTAACTTTTATTTGAGATAGTTAAATCAAGTGGAGCATCCTCGCTCCGATATGGCACAATAGAGCAAACGTACTCAATCCCTAATTGCGAATACTCTTCAAAATTGAACTAAGTAATGAACTAGGAATACTGTAATGCAAAATATGGAGTAATCAGAGCTCCATTTTTCTTAAAACTACGTTTCGTAGCGCCACTTTCGGTCATTACAAACAAGGAGGAACAGTTGCTGATCAGAAGCGGATCACTTGGTACGATACTCACTCCAATCATGGTTGCTTGTTGCTAGACGATGTGTGAGATCGCCGATGCTGCAGTGTGAGCAGCCTGCCCCTTATATACCCCCAGTCGGGGCTCAGTCGAGAGAGAAAGTTGTTTTTCGCTGTAAAATTTCTTCTCGTACACGCATGCTGGTAAACATGCGTGGCGGAAAAAAAGAGAACAAATCTGGATGGCATCAGAATCTACCTGACAGACATATACCCTTCATCGGTTGGTTTCGAGGACATCGTAAAGTAAAAATAAAAAATAAAAGAAGCGATAATTCATGCCGTAACAGTGCGCGGTGAAAGAGTGAGTTTTCTGAGATATAGAAGCGGTGATTCCCGAGTCTTTAGTTTCGAAAAAAAAAGTAAGAATTCTGAAAAGCCGAAGGATTTCGCGCGAATCCCAGAGACATAAACAGAGAGCGCAAAAAAAAGGATAAAGAAACAACGAAGGGCGCGCTTTCGGTATAGGGTGCACTGGTCGCTTGCTTGCATTTACGACATACGTTCTCCCGCGTTTCGAAGGCTATCCGCGAAAATTCCTACGCGAAGCGTTCGACTGCGCCCAAAGGAGCCATCGGCAGAATGAATAACGCATAATACGGAAAGAAAACCCGGTCAAAAAAGAAGATATCGAGCGCTAATCGCGTGCCGGGCGCAGGATCTCATTGGAATTCAGTTCATTCGCGCGCAGCTCGCCGTTTGAAAACGAGTATTCTACGCGCTACGCGGAGTGCACTGAGAGCTTGCGCAATGACGGGTGAGCGATTGTGGTGTTTGAACTATAAAAAGTTGCAATTGCACGTGGGCAATTCATTCAATTAGCTCTTTTCCTCGTCGATCTGCCATTCTTTATTTTTCGCAGTACATTCGCAGTGATTTATAAGCGAACTACCGCTTATATCGTAAGCAGATCCGTTGCGATTTGTCCTCGCTGCACAAGACAGTGCCTGTGCTATACTGCAAAACAGGAGGTCATGTTTAAGTAATAACTCAGCTTACATGATGTTAGGGGGTCGCTGCTGAGTTTTACGCTGATACATACGAGTGATCATAAACTGATAAGCCTACAACTGATCCCCGCCTGATAATTCCGGCTACGGCTGTCATTGTTATTAATTCGGAATACCGCCAAGAAAACCCACTCCCAGTGAGATACGTCCGCGATCCTCAATAACCTGCTGTGTCACTTTGTTTGATTCAAAGAATACCGCAGTCTGACGCGGTCATTGTTTTTGTCTTGACTTGTTTTCGATATTACAAGATGTCATTGACGCGTAGTCCATAACTCCTATCGGGCTGCATTTCCACGTAAGACTGCAACAAATATTTGTACGAATGGCACGTTTTGCTCCTAATCTGCAAGTCCGCACTCGCGCGAGGATGAATATTTACCATGTTTTGAGTATAATTTCAACAACAGTGCATTTGTACGTAGAAGTAAGTATACACTTGCATAGCTTACCACTCAAGCTGCTTTTTTTTTATTTCCTTCTTTCTGAAGAAGCATGCTTGCATTGAATCTTTTGTGATCGATTAAGAAAATAGTATGTACTTAACCAAAAATGTTTTTAGCCAGACTTGTGTGGTACAGTATTCTTTTTTTAAAGGATATTACTTCTTTATTTGTGCACTAAGTTGTACACTGTTTTATGAACAAATTGGAAAACAAAC
Source organism: Rhipicephalus sanguineus (assembly GCF_013339695.2). Classification (NCBI taxonomy): domain Eukaryota; kingdom Metazoa; phylum Arthropoda; class Arachnida; order Ixodida; family Ixodidae; genus Rhipicephalus; species Rhipicephalus sanguineus. The sequence continues at coordinate 61,389,348 of NC_051179.1, forward strand.
CGGCGCCTTTGAGAAGTCTGTGATTTCCCCGTGAGGTGATCGGAACGTTCCTGCGCAAAATTCCTATCGTCGTGCTCATAGAAAAACGCAACTCAGTGTCGCCCGACGAAAAACACCGTTGCGGAAAACTTGACAAACACGCATCCACCGTAACGCTGCAGACATTGCTTGCTTTTTGGCAGTCTGCCTGGCCTTGCCGTTAATGGAGTAATGTCAAAATAAAGGTAGCACGTTCATGAGGCAAACAATTTGGTTTTTTCTTTTCTTCATTGTTTCTTATTTTAGAAGAAATTCGCCGATTGCGCAACCCGTAAAATATTCAGTTAAATACTCCGCGCTGAAAATTCTACGACATTACATTCATGACGAATGCCGTTGTTTCCCCGTCCCCCTTGATTTACTATGCATCAAACTGTTTAGGACATTCGCGGATATTGCTTGATTTTTCATTGCAGTTGCTTGGAGAGAATTCGCGAGAGCTGTTCATATGTGAACCCCTTCTTTCACATTGGACCAGCCTTCTGGTCGTATAAGCTAATTATCGGCTTCAGAGTGTGTAAGCCCATTTGTTATCACAATTGTCGTGATGCAGTTTAATGTAACGTTCTTGCAGTAAAATAACTTCTTTTTATTAAGGTATTTGTCTACAGGTACCTAATTGCTGAACAATAAAGAATAGAAACAGAAACTGTTATAGTAGCTATACCCTGGTTTCCTTAATAGCCACTTTGACTGGCTAATGGACACAGTAAATCTTGATTATCATACCCTGTAACTGCGGCGTTCATCGTTCCGCTTCACTTCAACGGCTTCAGATGAGCTCCATAGTGGAAGGCTCCAGCTCATTTTGTACTGTTTTGTATCCTGCAATCGTTGGCAGATAAAAGTTGATACATGGGCTTATTAGCGCTTCTTTTCTTACTACAACTAAGAGTGTTGTTGTGGTCATCACTGACTCTGTGCATAGGTCATATATCTGCTCTTGGCGTAAACCCTCTTGGCTGGTCCGGTTTGTACTAACCATGGGGCGCTAAGCGCTCTAATGCGGCCAATCGAATATACCATGAGCACAATCTTACGATCCATGGAGCTTTAAAACTAACGATTGACAAGAAGGGTGGAAGTTTGGACTAGTTGGTGCAGCATTATTAACGAGGTGGGTGAAGCGATAAACGGACGACGGGAAAGGGCGGACAAACGACAGGCGTTTACTAAGAACTGACGTTTATTGCGAAAACACACAAAAAATATATGGATGAGGGGAACGGTGCTGAAGGTCAGGATTAACTTGTGCAATGGCTGACTGCCATTTCACATGTTAATCCTGTGCTTCAGCACCGTTTTTCTCATGTATATATTCGTTGTGTGTTTTCGCAATAAACCTCAGTTGTAAGTAAGCGTTCGTCGTTTGTCGACCCTGGTCCGTCGTCCGTTTAGCGCTTCACCTCCCTCGGTAAGACTGACAAGAGATCTTTAGCTTGACGCATCATGATTACGGTCATACCATATCATATATCGCGTGATAACAAGACTCGGATACAAATACCGGGCACGAGTGGCTATATCTAAATATGGTGGTGTCAATCGGAAGTTTCTAATCATACGTGCATTGTGTGATTCGTCTTGGCGACGACATATGCTGTTAAGGCATGCTAATGTATGCAGAGGAAGTTACCAACAAGCATTGTCCTTCTCAATACACAAGTCTTCACAGCAAAGCTGTATACATGTACTGTTTCATGCAACCGGATTGCATGACCTTTACGCCATTGACAAATCGTTTACGCAACGCAATTGAAATTCTCGTGCGCCTTGATTTGAAACATTCTCTATAATCAGGACAGCCTGATTTATGCGACATGCTCCGGGAAAGCCTTGTTTTTATTACCGTGTTGCAAGCTGGGTGAACAAGTCAACACATGCAGGTACATGGTAGGTGGTGGCGAATTCTATGGTTGTTATACTGAACTCTAGAACACCGAATTGCAACAAGGTGCAACAACGCCGACCGAGATAGACGAAGCAGTTTGAATGCAACACGAAAGCAGCTGACAAGTTTGTGAAAACACCGTCGTCTATAAAGTAATTATGGAAGAACTAATTGATAGCTATCTGAGCACAGCTATAGTATACTGCTGGCGATTGCTACCTGTCCTGCATTCACAAACCGCTTGTTTTACGACTGCCTCTTAAATTGACGTTTCTCTTAAACATAAAAGATTGAAAGTTCGCTATCGTTTTATTCGTGTGTGTCCAAATTGTGAGGCGTTTTCCTATTCCAAGTGAAATCTAGTACTGTGCTCACGGACTGAAACGCGAAAATTTAGGGCGAAGCAATGCACATACTTTAGGGCTATGCCTTGAGGAGCTGTTTATTTTAGCGATAAAAAAGACTAACACGTGGAAGTCGACAGGACAAGCGCTGCTAACAAATGGCTTATTGCAATGGGTTGCAACGATATATATAACTATGTAATGCTCGTACTTTCATTTTCAACGTGTACAGTTAGTGTCGTGTTGGCGTAAATTTCACTTGGCGCGAACGTTACCTTTAGCGGCCAGATTCGTAGCGTTATGACGCGATTATCTCGAAGAATCACTCATAGCAGTCGTTATAATGCAGAAAAAAAAAAACAGAAAAGTAAGAACGACCTCACGTTTGAATACGTGAGCGCTTATATATACAACACACCCCTGACAATCTTCCACTAAACCCTCAGACGTCTTCGCGAAGAACTTACGACTCCTAGCAACGTTAAAAAAAGAAAACGAAACATCGCACGTAATTAATTGCATCGATAAATGTCGACATCCCGACTCGATGCAAATAAGAACAAAGATAAAGCTCATTACAGATAAAACAAACCTAAGCGGTGCTTCAACAGAAAAGCTTATCGCGTGCGAAAAGTACCTACGCGTGCCTCGATTCATCTTACTATAAAGCAGGCCACGCCCAAGAAAAGAAAGTGTTCTTGACAAGTAATAGCTGCAGCCCACTGAGCCAACGCCCTGACTGAAGTAACTGCCTTGCAATGGAGTCGGCTGGTTGCATGAACGGAGGATTTCATGAGTTGAGATTTTCTTCCCCCCTTGGTTCCTCCCCAAGTTGTTCGCCCTTTATTCCACACTCTCTTTTACCAATGTTCTTGCATGTTGATGTTCCCGTGAGCGAGGTATGACGTTAGTGCTTGAATTTTTTGCTACATCGCGACTGGTGTCGTTTACCCTCACTTCAGCAATTCGCCCCAAACACAATGCATAAAAAATGTCATTCACAAGCTTTTTTATGTATATACGTGCGTTTGTGACTGTATGTACTATTTGTGTGTATATGGTGTATATGTGATCACTGTATTTACCATAGTCATCACCCGACACATGGAGTAGCAAGCCAGGCGACAAACAAGGCTAACCTCTCTGGGAATTTCATTAAAGAATATTATCTCTCTCTCTCTCTATCTCCAAACAGAATGTGTCACAGTTCACCGTGACAGGCCACATATGCAGGGTGCCAAGGCGCGCGCTTTCGCCTGCTTGAAGTAGCACATTTAATTGCTGTTGCTGTCTCCGTAGTTTCGCTTAAGCCCTTTCAGCACTCGCGTTAAAATTACTGGGTGTACTTTCTAATATTTCAGTTGACGAGCAAGAACATTTTTTTATTTTTTTGTGTGTTTATTTAGATTAGAACACGTGAATACGTTCGTCTTTGAAATGTTACAGCTGTAGGTAGCACACGTAAACTTAGCTTGCTATTTTACAGCATCCATATTGATTTGACACGTCGAGCCCTTTGCTGAAATCCATTCGTAAATACAGGCTTTTCATTTCGTATGCGACATTTCAAAGTCACTTTCCTGATGCTCAATGACATTGTAATTGCGAAGATTCCCAAGGCAACTGCTTTTTGTACGTTATATTTTTATTTCTCCTGGCGATATCGCCTCCGAATCGCACGGCACAGTACTTTCCTCCCAGTCTCTGCGTTTAGCAAATTATGTTGCTTTTCAGACGAAAAGCAAGTATGCCGACGCGCACAAACAACTTATATAGCTTATTATAATGCACGACGGAAGGCACCAGAGTGTGCGTGATAATGACGGCACTGTTTCCTGCATTTGCTAAAACGTCTAGCTCCTGGTAACTTAGACATATACAAAAAAAAGTGTGTTTCACTCTCGCGCTTTGGTACCAGGCAAAAAAAAAAAAGCAGCAAATGACCGTCGCTATCAAAAAAAAAGAGGCCAACGAGCTTGTTAAGATAGCTCCATATCAATGTTGACAGCCTTGCTGTAGGAATGTTTTCGCGCTTCGCACGCACGTAGACTGGCACGTGACCCTGTATGAGGTCCTTGAGTGTGTTTTTTTTGTTGTTGTTATTATTATTATGATTTTTCCGGATCAGTCCGGATCTTGGAGGGCCTATGTAAGCGCGGTGGTATACGGGACTGCGTGATAAACGAGATATTTGTTTACAACGCGCATGCCATTCTCGGCAATGACAGCATTCCGTGGGTTTCACAGGTGCCAAGGGCATTAGAATATCGGTTTTAGATCACCGTTTGCTTGAAAGCGACAACTATATGTGAACGGCGTTTAAAGGGTGAATGCCTTGATCTCCAGTACTCATTAATGACGTTCGTTTGAGGGACTCTTTCTTGAAGACTTGTTGCGCTTTTCGTCGAGGTAATATCGCAGACATCGGCAGCTTAAAATTAATTATACGGCAATGTTAGCAATAACATGTAAGTGCCGCAGAATCGGTTGCTTAAGTTACCTGCGTGGTTACTAACTATTCGTGCGTGGGCGCGCGCATGTGTGCGCGTGTTCATGTGAGTGTATGATATACATAATAAATGAGCTGTAAACTTAATGAGACCATGCACCTCCTCTCGGTAACGTGCTCCGTAAATCCATCATCCGGTGCCGTCACATCAGCGCTCACTGTTGAAGGGCCTTACTGTAGTGGTTTGGCTCATATGCTGCTGGTGCGCTTTCGGCGAGTTAGGGCACGTCGAGCGTGGTGAACCAAACGAAATGTGTAAACGCAGTCGTTAAAACGATACAGAACGAACAAACTGCGGTACTTGTCGCTTGTCAATTGGAAAAGTGGTCGCTTCTGTGCCAGTGGCACATCTTCTCGCCACTTACGATTTTTTTAATTGTTTTATGCCGGGGTCCACCAAGACTTCGATGACGTATTTCCATCACGGAAATACGAACCCACGACCACTCGGCCCTTGGTGATAAGTTCTGGGCGCTCAACCCACTGCGCTACCGACGCTCATCCATGAGGCTTCACAAACGCGCCCTTACATCTCTCATACCGTCTCCCTTTCACAGTGACCTTAGTTGGTGGGGTCGCCGTCTGGGATCGGTGAAGTTAAGTACTTCATCATGACCATGGCCTGACTCCAAAATTGCGGCATGTTTGCGGAGCTGGGAGCCACAAAGAAGAAGCTTGACCGAAGTCAAGGCTCACGCCGAGGCGGGTCAACTGAGGCGGGCAAGCGCCATTTTCGGGACGACGTACCAAAGCTGTTTCAAGGAGTATGCCACTGACAAATATGTCGTTGGTTCACATTCTGAGTACTCTAGTGAATAGCAGGAATAAAGGAGCCATTTATCTCATTTCACAACCACTGAGCCCTGATGACCTAATTTGACTCCATGCTTATTAATCCAAAAATAATTGCACCACTGGCTCAATTTTTCGTTCGTGGTCTTCTGAGGTCCTAGCTATTAGGAAAACACGCACAAAAAACGTCTGCAACCAAAATAAAAAATCCAGGGCTGGGAGGGTTAACGGCACGTTGCCAAAGCTAATCTAAGACGCCACTTCAGGACACTAACGAGTGCCAGCAGTGAGCGTTTCGGTAGAGTGTGCTAGGACAGGAGAGTGCCCGGAACGAGCTTGGAAAAGTGAAGCCCGAACAGGGCCAATCCGCTTGTGGCGCTGAGAACGGCAGGGGTAGAATACCCATTTCCAACTCAAAAGGCCGTGGTTCGAATCGCAGCTGTACATGGTGGGTTTTCATTCTTAGTGTCACCTTTTATAGCTGTATTGCTATTGGTTTTCCTTTGTTTCTGAAAACTAGCTTCAGTTGCTAAGTGTTGCTTTGAAGAGTAACGAAAAATGTGAAGTAAAATAGAAGAAATTTGACAGTGATCGTGCAGTTATTTGCAGCGCCACCGCCCGAGATTCAACAAAAACGTGAAGTATGGCCTCCGAGAATTTTGCGAATACGAGACTCGAAACGAGATTTCACATTTTACGTTACTTTTTGTAGCAAGTTTCTCACTCTCTCTTCGAAATTAATTTTTAAACCACTGAAGCCGTTACCAATTTCAGCGCCACCACACGTCTGCACGCCGTACAGTATAGTCTGTGCTTTATTATTGTTACACTGCGCTATTCACCTACACGCATTCGAGAATGCGTGTAGGTCTTTGTTCGGTGCAAAATGATGACTTATTAGTGGAGAAATTCGTAATCAAAGACCGAATATCTCTTCCTCAATTTCACTCGCCTGAAATTTGGCGCTGGAGCTGTGTCGTCATTGCGTTCATTGCTCTCAGCGAATCAAAGGGCGCCATGAAACGTCACAGCATGCGTAGGCGGCTGCTTCCGCCATAGATATGGCTTTTGCTGCTTCCGTGTTTTCCGTGATTATGGCTGCGATGGATAGCGGTGCAGGTTGAACCCGCTGAACCTTGCAACGAAGACCTCGCAAGGGAAATGGGTTTACATTTCAGCGACTTCAGCCAAGTGGAGCGCGATATATTTCTTCGACCTCGTGCGGCTAGTGTTTCAGCGCACGCCGTCGGAGAGCGAAGCCTCGTTTTCGTCGACGGAAGGCGAGGCGGCCAGTCAGCCAAGCGACGTCGTCGGTGAAGAGCTTCATTCGCGACTCACCCGTACTGACTGCTAAGTGCTGAAGCGTTTAACTGCCTATATGTATTTTTTCCGTTCAGGAAAAAGAAATTGTGCTTCTGCTAGGTGCCTCGGAAGTATGATGGTGCGTCAACGCGACGAAGCGAGGGTTTACCTCGAGGGCCAGAATACCGTCCGCGTGCGCTGTGCAATCTCTCCTGCGGCTTCCTATTTATGCAGTATCAGGGCGATGTCACTGAGCCCAGTCCACAGCGGTGCCTACGCCGTCGTGTCTACGAATGCGCCATTCGCGCTGAATGTTTCGTCACACGGTGCACTTTCGATCGCATTCGAGCCGCGATAGGAACCGCAACCGGGAGCCGGTCGCGCGATTTAAAAGATCGATTCCGATTGTACTTGATAACTGTCATAAGCGCACCTTGCGACACCTGTATTGTACGTCAAACGACACCAACTCACCCGGACCAGGATAAAAGTTATTTATTACAATTGACACCGCAAGGAACCTATTTAAGCAAAACTGCGATTCGGCCTAGTTGGAACAAATTCATTCTTCACTTACTCGCGCAAACACACAGGGACAAGAGACGACATACGATTGCTTTGCTTGCAAAAGAGTTGTCGCTGATATCAGTACGTTAAGGTGTGTGCTTATGTGGTGCAGTGTGTGTGTTTCATGTTTTTCGTGTTTTTAACCTGTTCGAGCAGTGGGCTATTAAATATGTGTGTATTCCGAAAAATAAATCAGTGTTACATCGCGCCTGTCCTCGTAAGTCTCTTTTTGTCCCTGCGCGTTTGCGCAAGTAAGTGAAGAATGAAGCTATTTAAATTTTCATCAAGGAATTAGATCTTAATCGGGCTCCACCTCGACCGAATGATCCCTGTTACCTTGTCATGCCCAGCTCCCGACCAACAATACCTTACGCAAAAAGGCGCCTCCAGAAACTATGTATTGCGCGCACTATCTTATGAACGCAGCCCAACGTGAAATTTTTGAGCGCTTGTTTGGTGCTGTTTCAGGTGCGACTGCGAACATTGCGTGGTACTCGACAACTTCAGCGAGGAGGAGTGCCTCTGCTAACGAGAGGTGGGGGACTCTGTCACTGCTGCGCAGCCTGAAGGATGCCTCACGGAGAAACCGGAGTTCCACCCCGTGTCAAAACATCGCTGTGCTCCGTACTTCGAACAGTTTGTTTACCAAGATCAACTGCACCAAGTTTCTAGATTTTAAACTGCATTTCACCGACACCCTCGTTTGCTGGTCGTACAACCCAAGGTCTAACAAAAGTCTGTTGCATTACAAGAGTGCAAACTCCAAACTCGTGAAGCGTGGCATCATGTCTGGCTTCCTCTCAACCCTACAAAAATCCTTTGGACACACAGCCGTAGCCAGTTTCAACAGTCAGCTTGAGTGCCTGCTGTCCACCGGTTACCCAGATCACCTAATCCGCAGCACTTCTGAAAGCCTACTTCAGAAAATAAAATCTACAGAAAGGAAACAGCAACCCTTGATTCAACAACCACCTTAAGTTATGCCATATTTGCATTGCCTATCACACATCCAAAAGGTAGCAGAAAGGTACGGAATTTGCGTCGTGTTTTTAGCGTCATGCAAACTTTAAAAAGTGTACCCTCTGCGACCTAAAGGAAAAAAACGAGCACGGCTCGTGCACAAAGGACCACAAGAATGAGTACACAAAATGCATGTCAAATATTATTTATTAAATTCCTTCGTCCTGTGGTTGGTCGTATATTGGTCAAACCGTCCGCTGCTTCTATGAATGCTCGCAGGAACACAAGCAATCCATGCGCACTGGCTCGGACAGTAATCTTGCCTTACAATGCAAGAACTGCGACAGCATGAGCTGTTTTCCACAGCTGGAAAAAACTAAATTCCTTTCTAATGGAAAAACGAGAACAGAAAGATGTCATCAGGGCTTTCTTCATCACAAAAAAAGACAAAAAAGGAAATACATTTCTTAGATGGTCACTCTAAGATGGACCCTTCTGGAATTGTAACGCGCCTGTGGTCTTGCCACATTTTCGCAGCCTGTTAGATTTTCAGTGCAACTGCTCTCTGTCAACTTTTATAAATGTTCTAGCTTCAAGAAATAAACACACTTGAAAGTGTGCACTTCATGTGTGTGCGTTTTATATGTTTCTAACGTGTCGTCGTCTTCGTGCAGTTTAAACGTTCTTCTAAATTTATGAACCAACTATACCAGCAACATGCCTTACTTCAGAAGAAGGTGTTATGTTTGCCGCTCATAAGTCGATCCTGCAGACGGGATGGCGCGGCACGGTACGTCGTACAAAGCTTCTTTCTCGGCTCTCCCCCTGCCCGGTCTTCGGCTGTGCAATTATCAAAAGAAAGCAAACGGCTTCCTTTGACCGGCTTGTCTACCCCGATGGCCAGCATGGGTTGCGGTCAAGCGACCGTTCTCAGGGGTCGGCGGCTGGAATGTGTGGGAAAATGAGGAGGACATCCCCCGCTCTAAGCCGTCACTCGAGGCGACAGTATGCGTGACCCCAACACGGACGAAGATGTGCTTTTGCAACAATGCAAGGTCGAATGCGTGGGAGGCAGGGTCACGCAGACGCCTTTTCTTTCCCGGAACGGTTTAACGACTGGCTCCGCGAGTTCAACTCGGTGTGTATGGGAAAATGGCGTGAATGCACCAGGGCTAAGATACCGATGTATTTCGACCGTGAGAATCCCTGAGAGCGTGGGAAGGAGAGGGAGAGCCATGATGGGAAAGAGTGCCAAAACGCCTGTCTGCGCTGTAAAGACACTGCTGTCGAGATTAAGGACAGCCCGGTAGGGAGTGGCTTAATCTGAGAATGAACGGATTGGATAAGGGAATGTCGAGGCGGACCACCAGTGGCCACCTCCCCTTTTCTTTGTTACCGCAAGGTACTTAAGACTGGACGGAATTCGTTTCCCTTCAGTCTAGGCTGTAATCACTAAACTGATCGATCAGTAAGACTCCGTACGATGCAACTTTCGTCTGGGCCGTAACCACTTGGTGGTCGAACAGTGAGACTCGGTTCTTCGTATGTAGTAACAGTGTTCTAGGCTCTAACTTAAGAAAAGTTAAGTAGAAGAGTAAGACGCTGTTGATGTCTATGTTATCATCAGTGTGCTTCGGCAAGATGTACATATGACTGTAAATATTTCGCTGCAATATACCTTCAAGTTTTCATTACCTCCAACCTGCCTCCTGCTTCATCGACGTCGATCATCTCCTTGACGGGACTTCAATCCACATCAAGGAGAAAACGAACAAAAGAAAAAAACATAACTGAAGGATTACTCAATGACTGCTTGGAGACCCATGAAACGCATCATTCATAGGCTGGAGGCAACACTCAATCCAGAAAATAGCAATGCTGTGGCCAAGTCAATGTACCCCTTTGGCTTGTCGCCAACAAGAAGTTGATATCACCATGTGTAGGTGTGTGTGTTAGGGCACTCGACTCTTGCTGTGATGCGAGTCTCAGAGTTCCGAAGCTTCACCGTGCAGGCAGTGGAGAGGCATGTGTGGCAGAGGTTCAAGAGCACCATCAGACATGTATAAAGACGATGTAATAACTCGAAGGCCGAGCGTCTTCCGTATCCACACCGTCTGAAAAAGAACGTGCAAAATGTGAATTCTCTTAATGCATAAAATTACATAATAAGGCTATGCAGTCATTTATTTCTTTTAGTGTGATTGCCATACTCCTGCAGACAATATTGCTTACCATCCAAGCATGCCCTAATGCCATGCAACCAGTGGCTTCTGTTTACTTTTTTTTGAGTGCCATCTGAGTCTTGCAATATGAATGCAAGGGCTGTGTTAAACTTATCTATGTATGATGTCAATAGACTGTAAGCAAATTTATGTTGGGAAATTCTTAAGGGTGTGCAAATATTCGAGTTTCGAATTCGAATCGAATAACTTGATTCGACTTTTGAATAGCTAGTATTCGAAGTTTCAAATAATTAGACAGGACGAATATCTAAAACACGACAAAGGCCAATGGTGCCATGTGGTTAGGGCAGGGTGGATGAAACTAACACTAACGTCATTCGTTAACACTTTCACCAATATCCTGGTTCAAAAGCGAGTGCATGTTTATTTTAAAGGAGATTATGTTATTTCCGCACTTTCAAGCTCTTCACAACTTCGCTTCCGAAACGATGACACGGACTTTTTGCGTAGTTTAGTTGCATATGCCTCAAGCGCCGTAAAACATCCTGACTTTGGCGCGTAAACCCTCAGCGATTGGCTTCATATGTTAAAATTTGTTCACGTTGTGCAGTCGTCAGTGCCGCACTCGTTCAGAAACTCCCATCGTTCTGTCACGCAGTTAAAACGCTGCTGCGAACGGGAGCCCGAAGATTTTTGAGCTCGGAGCACTCATGACGATGAAGCACAACGTCACCGTTGTGAGATGAGCCACGTTACGCGACATAGGGGAAAAAATTACACCATCTCCCGTTAAAGGGGACCATGAGGCAATGCGAAGCCGGAGCACTTGCACGATCGCGTTCCGTTGGCGTTCGTTGGGCATGCTACCGACCTCGCGTCGTGGAGCGCGAAGAGGGACGCTACGCGCGTTATATCTTCCATCTAGCCTGGCCGTTAATTCTCACAGGGCGAGCGGGGAACGCGGTCGACAGGCGGGCGAGAGGGGGGCAGCGTAGGAGTGGAGAGAGAAGGGGAGGGGACGCGCATGCGCTCGAGCTCATCGCGGCATTGCGCAGGAGAGAATTTCGGCATGTCTAGCCCGCGTTTCAGAGAAAGAGTGGAGAGGGGTATGGGAGAGGGAAAGTGGAGAGGGGATGTGGAGAGGGTGAGTGGGGAGGGGAAGTGAGAGGAGGTGTGTGGAGACGGTATGCGCATGCGCAGTAAGGGTGGTCACGCCGCACACCACCACCGGATTGAGCTCCGCCTTAAGATACTTCGCATCTAAAAAAGACTAGCTACGGCACCCCCTCCCCCCTCTATTAGCCGTTGGGAGGTTAGGAGTGCCGCTGCTGACTGGAATGGCGGCTCTTCTATCAACATGCCTGCGCGCCCATAAAAGCTTAAAAAAAAGAAAACATCCCAAAAAAGCGCGTAATAAAGCTGTCACCGCACCGTAGACTCCCTCATTTTTCCTTTGTCTTACCGTTACTGGCGGTACACGTTTTGTGTAAATAAGATATATAAATAAGGGCAGCTCAGTGAGCGCATGTTTTCAACTGCAGGAAACACTGTAACGTCACGGCAAGAGAATCTGAAGCCAGGTCATGTGAAACAGATTGTGTCTATGCATGACAATATGTAGGCATTCGGTAGCAGTCACTCACCGCGCTTTATGTTCGAGGGCAAGAGCAGATTTCATTTCTTTGTTCTTTCAATTTTCAATAAATCTTTTGTATTCGATATTTTTGGCAACTATTCGGCACTATTCGATTCGAGATAAAATTTTACTATACGCACACCCCTAGAAATTCTATTTCATCCATTCCGTCTATGCAACACGGGCTAACGTAAATTAATCAAAGCCCGCTTAGTCGTCATCCTCCTCCAGTCCAGGGTCCAAGCTTACTTGTATGGTTGGTATGTGGAGCCAGTGGTGTCCATATGGGTCCGGACGCGAGTTTGTAATATGCAGAGCGCTCAACGCATGGCAACGGCAGCGGCGCGCTATTGGCTGCGCGCACACAGGGACGCCGCTGCGGACTTCCGCCTAGCAACGGCCGCCACGACGAGACGACGCGCTCTCCTTCTCGGGGTGCCTTTCGCGGGAATTTTAAACGGGGAAGGCGGCCGTCGGGCCCCGTGGAATTTTCGTCGCCGCTTGTTAACTGCTGCTGCTCTCGCGTTGACCGAAGACGCCGTCGTCGCCGTAGGGTTCCACTGTTCTTTGTGCATTTTGTTTTGTTATAACGGTGAACACGTTCGCCCATGAACATTTGTGTTGTCGCCACTGTCTTTTGTGCCTTGGCGCTGCAGCAAGACGCGATCGGGCGTTGTGTTCCACTGTGCGTTTCTTTTTTTCTTTTTTTAACAGTGAACACGCTCGCCCTTGAATATCTGTGCTGTCTGCTGTGTCTTTTGAACCCTCGCGTTGTCGCAAGACATAATCGTTGTTGTGTTGGACTGATTGCTTTTGTTTATTTTTTAACGCTGAACACGCTTTCACGTGAATATATGTGTTGTCGCCAGTGTTTTTTGTTATCTCGCGTTGTCGCCAGACGTGATCGCCGTGGGTTCGAGTGTGCCTTGTGTTTTTTTATTATTATTATTTTTTTCGTGGCTGTTCTTGCCAACGCATTTCGCAGCCCTGCAACGCCGGTGTTGCACGGCTATGACCACGGAAAACAGCGCATGTGAGACGTCGGCGCGCCGCGCGATCGAATTCGTTGAGGGCAATGACAGTTCATCGCCTGACGTTGACGTGCCGCTGCCGTTGCCATGCGTTGAGCGCTCTGAGTATTACAAACTCGCGACGTGGTTCGGGCGAACATCACTGATGAACAAGACGCCTGCAGCTGTGTAGAAGATTACGGCTTGAAGACAACCACATCGTGGTTTGTAGACTTCGTGAAGTCAACAGCAAGGTGTGAAAGGTAATACAAAAATGGTGTTTCATAACTTCAAAAATAGCTTGCACATCTTCTGTGGTGATTTAACTTCATGCTTTGGGGATAATGTCCAATGATGAGCCGCCTCAATTAGGTATATTATGTGTGCACTTGAGCCGTCTCAATTAGGTCGTATTAGTTGTGCACGCGTTCTACTGCCCTAATTGAACTTCGTTTGTATTTCTTTTTTAGTAAGTTTGTAATATCAGTCTGGCTCCCAATCTCTGGCCGATGCAACCTTGGGTCCAATTGCTGGTTATTGTTTGTAATTTATCTATATTCTGTCAGTCCAGGTGCTGGCAATTCTTTCCAACTGAGCTTCAGTCAATCCTTCTAAGGTGTTATGCATGCCCAGGTGCGTTAATCTCTCTATGCTGGTGCTTTCGGGCAAGCCTAGGGCCTGCTTAATAGCTTTCCTTACGAACATATTGATTTTGTCCTTTTCTGTCTTGTTCCATTTAAGCCTACGAATGCTAGCCTCCTTCATTCCTTAATACTTGTTTGTGATTCTCCTGATCAGCCAGTTGCCTTAGTGACCTTAGTCACTATTTTTATAAGAGTATTGCTGTTAGTTGGCTTCGACTCAATGTTGAGTACGAGGACCCTCACTTGTTCAATGATGGGGATGCCCCCCACGTTTTTCGTGCAAGTCTGTAGCTCCTCGCACTCTCTCTCCTTGATGTATCTCTTGGGCCACCTGCTGTTAAGTATGGGTCTGTAAAGTTCTGATTTCTCTGGTGAAAATTCAAGCCTAGTGCCTGTGAGGTAGACTTCCACTTTATCTACCACTTCCTGTAACTTCTGTTCTATTTACCCATCACTGCCCTGCGAGATCCATATGGCAACATCATCCGTGTATACGGAGCGATTGATTCCTTCGATGTCTTCACGTTTTTCTGACAATCCTGTCATAATGAGATTACGAGCATGAGCGATATCATGGAGTCCTAAGGTGTAACTAAACTGTCCATGCCCCTCACTTCAGACTCGAGTTCCCCCATGTTAAAGGTAAGCTTCCTATTCGTTAGGAAGTATCGGATGTAATTGTATGATCTTTCTCCTATGTTTAAGTTGGTGACCTAAGTGAGTATGGCCAAATGTGCAGGTTTGTGGAATACTTTCGTGAGATCCAACCATAATGTAGATCTGGTTCACATTGCGCTCTGATTGCTCTCATTATTTTCCCATCCATGGTACCTACGCATAATATATGAAAATAACTAGAACACAATTACTTATGTGGCTGCGGCACTTTTTCTATTTTGTTTCGCCAACCGCTTACGCCACGTATAAGGGGGGCCAAGTGCACACATAATACGACCTAATTGAGACGGCTCGTCATTGGACATTATCCCCAAAGCATGAAGTTAAATTGCCACAGAAGATGCCGCAAGTTATTTTTGAAGTTATGAAACACCATTTTTGTATTACCTTTCACACCTTACTGTTGATTTCACGAAGTCTACAACCCACGATGTGTTTGTCTTCAAGCCGTAATCTTCTACACAGCCGCGAAAAAAAATAGTAAAAGAAACACAAGGCACGCTCGAACCCACGGCGATCACGTCTTGCGACAACGCGAGATCACAAAAAACACTGGCGACAACAAATATATTCACGTGAACGCGTGTTCAGCGTTAAAAAAATAAACAAAAGCAATCAGCCCAACACAACAACGATTATGTCTTGCGACAAGCGCGGGCTCGAAAGACACAGCAGGCAGCCCAGATATTCAACGGTGAGCGTGTTCACTGTTAAAAAAAGAAAAAAAAAAACGCACAGTGGAACACAACGGCCGATCGCGTCTTGCTGAAGCGCCAAGGCACAAAAGACAGTGGCGACAACACAAATGTTCATGGGCGAACGTGTTCACCGTTATAACAAAACAAAATGCACAAAGCACAGTCGAACGCTACGGCGACGACGGCGTCTTCGGTCAACGCGAGAGCAGCAGTTCACAAGCGGCGACGAAAATTCCACGGGGCCTGGCGGCCGCGTTCACCGTTTAAAATTCCCGCGAGAAGCACCCCGACCAGGAGAGTGCGTCGTCTCGTCGTGGCGGCCGTTGCTAGGCGGAAGTCCGCAGCGGCGTCCCTGTGTGCGCGCAGCCAATAGCGCGCCGCTGCCGTTGCCATGCGTTGAGCACTCTGCATATTACAAACTCGCGGTCCGGACAGGTGATAAATTAGGTGAAAAGACATAGTTGGTCTCAGGAGGGATTTGCTGTTGTCACTTTTATGGTGAGGATGTCAGTGACACATCGTCAACGTTAATCTGGAGGCCCTCATCTTTTTTTCCTTTATAATGAGGTTCACTTGAACTCTACGTATAGCAAGAAGGTTGACATAAATGAAACTTCAATCATAACAGTATAAAACGTAAGTGGAAAAACTGATGAGCTCAACATTTTTCACTGTACGAATTCTATGAACTTCACACTGCTGTTAGCAGAAATAATGCATACCTGAGTGCTGTGACAATCACTATGCAAAGAAGTTTTCAGGCAGTTAATTATTGGGTGCTGCGGAGTTCCTCAAAGCGTTACAGCACGTGCAATCTTTGGAAAAATATTTAGACCTAGTAATAAGGGGAAAATGGACACAAGACACATTGTTTTGTTTATCTTGCCCCCTTGGTCTAACTGCTTTTTCAAAATGAACCAGTACCTTGCCGACTTTGCAACTATTATCTACTTTTCCATGCACAACAGTTCTGAGATTATGGTGATGTTATTAATATAACATCCAATTTTTTTTTCTTGCACCCTAATGAGGAAGCATGGTCACCTGAACTGGGCTGACAGAGCAGCCAGTGCAGTTGAACACACTGCCTCAACGTGCTGCCAGCCATGAGGAAACAGTGGAAGAAACTGGGCCTAGTGGATACAACATTAACTTTGTCATCGGTTGCCCTTAAACAGGCTGCACTACTGTATTTACATGAGGTGTACATTGCTCACACCCATATTTACACTGATGGTTCAGTTATGACTACAAGCTCAACCGCCGCCGTAATAATTCCAGCAAGAGCTATCACAATACAGCTCAAAATGTTTCACGCAACCTCAACTACAGCTGCTGAACTAGTAGCGCTCCGTGCTGCTCTTCAATTTGTCATGGAGCAGACACCTAATTCGTGGTCTATCTTCTGCGATAGCAAAGCAGCCCTCCAAAGTCTACTCTCCGCTTTACGTCATGGCGCACATGAGCAGCTCGTCGCGGAAATCAGGCAAATCCACCATGAAGCAATAGAAAAAGGGCACCCAGTAGTATTCCAGTGGCTGCCTAGTCACTGCGGCATTCAGGGAAATGACCAAGCGGATGCAGCTGCCCGATCCGCTCATGACGGTGTCAGCAGTGTCACCATTCCCCTGTCAAGATCGGACGCCGCAAGAGAACTTCGTATGCTAGCTCGTCGCATAACGTTGGACTTGTGGAAGTCATCATCTACATTTACAAGTGCACGGCTGCATGCCCTGGACCCTGATCTTGAATTACGCATCCCGTCCACCTTATCACGACGTGACTCTACCCTGCTGGTCCGTCTATGGCTTGGAGTGGCCTTCTCAAATGCCTATTCGTATATTATTGGAATGGCTGAGAGCCCGTCGTGTGAAGTCTGCGGGTGCAGCGAAACAGTCGCGCACCTTCTCTGTGAGTGCATCCGCTTCAGCTCCGAAAGAACGGCCCTCTCAGCCGCATTAGGCCAGCTGGACAACCGCCCTCTCACGGATAACAAAATCCTAGGGCCCTGGCCTACCCGGTCTTCAGCGCAAGCCGCTCTGAGGGCGTTGTTGAGGTTTCTCCACGCAACCGGACTCAATGTCAAACTGTGACTGCTGGAAGAAAATGGTGCTGTGTAGTACTTGGACTGCTGTTATGACTTCGTTTTGTTTGTTTGTTTTTTATTGTTGTTGTAGTATTTTGTCGCGTGCTGTCGTCACAAACTCTTCTTCTTCTTCTCTTTCATTCTTTTACATCCCCTTTCCCCTTCCCACGTGCAGGGTAGCAAACCGGAGACTGCTTCTGGTTAACCTCCCTGTCTTTCCTTTCTCCCCCTTCTCTCTCTCTCTCTCTGATTGATGGACAGAGGTTTATTGAAGAGACTTGAAATGAAGTTGGACAGGAGCCTGTTTATGTACCTTCATGTTCCTAAAATAAGCCAATGAGCACTTGAGAATATACTGGCTATAACCAGAACCTGGGTTTGAAAACATAATGCTTCCATTTGGACATGCTGAAAGAGAATGAATGTTTCAAGTTTTGCGAACGAAAGTATTGCGAGACACATTTTTCTCACGTCATAGAGTTTAAACATATAGTTGTGACCAATGCACTATACTCAACAACACTTATGCTTCGCACATGAACTTGCACACTTTTATCAAGTCCAAAGCTGTGGCCAGTTGTACCACTTGCAGGGCACCGGGAAGAATCCTTCTTCTTCAGCAATCCACTGGTACTGACAGATAGGCAGCACCTATAACAGGCCCGAACCATGTAGGAAAGCATATGTAGCACTTACAGCTGCCAAAAGACAGCCTTTCAGTGCAACCTCTGTAATGAACATTATTAAATGCAAAGCATTTCTTAGCGAACTTCTGTGACTTTGAGCGTATCTATCTATCTATCTATCTATCTATCTATCTATCTATCTATCTATCTATCTATCTATCTATCTATCTATCTATCTATCTATCTATCTATCTATCTATCTATCTATCTATCTATCTATCTATCTATCTATCTATCTATCTATCTAGACGCCTACGACTTTGTGTTCTCCTGGCCGTTTCGTTAATGGGATATATATCGAAATTGCTATGGCCCAACATGACTGTATGATGAACATAAATGACAGGTAATAACATCAAAATAATGACATGTAATACATGTCATGATCTGCATGATTTACATGCCACGGTATTTGTGCTCTTGCGGCCATTTCGTTAACTTGCTAAATAACAAAATTCGTATGGCGTGACAAGAGCGTATGACGAGGGTAAGTGAGAGATCCTAACATGCAAATCATGACACGCATGTCATGTACAGCATGCTTTACATGACATGGTCTCGGGGCGCTCGCGACTGTTTAATTAAATGGATATATACCAAAACTGGTATCACAAAAGAATTCAGTATGACGAAAACAGAGGACAGGTGGTAAAATGAAGACCATGACACGCACGTCATAATCGGCACGACATATTTGCCATGCTTATGATGCACTCGCAGCAGTTTCGCCAGCTTCATCATCATCATCATCACCATCATCAGCCTGTCTACGCCCACTGCAGGGCAAAGGCCTCTCCCATGTTCCGCCAATCAACCCGGTCCTGTGCTTTCTGCTGCCACGTTATACCTACAAACTTCTTAATCTCATCTACCCACCTAATTTTCTGTCTCCCCCTCACGCGTTTGCCATCTCTTGGAATCCAGTCAGTTACCCTTAATGACCACCGGTTATCCTGCCGACGTGCTACGTGCCCGGCCCATTTCCGTTTCTTTTTCTTGATTTAAACTATGATGTCCTTAACCGCTAGCTTGACATGTACCAAATTTGGTATTGCGTGAAGCGACTGTACGACGAACATAAATGACAGGTTTAACACGACTATCGTGACATGCATGTCAAGTAGGGCATGATTTACATGCCCTACTAGCAACCTAGCTGTAAAACCAAACAAGAGGAAAAAGTGGCGCGCCTACTCGGTATACGTTTACGGTGGCGATCATAAGTGGGATTCGACACTCACCGAGACGCTGTTTTGCTCCTGCAAGGGCACCTGTGGCGGGAATGACTGGACGGCACTGCTGATCGGGAGAGGACTCCGCTTTTGGACATGCCAAGAGGCTTCCCGAGCGCACGATTGTACACATAATCCGATGGCGAGAAGTGCAGAGAACATAGCATCGGTTTCTCTGGCTCTTCTTCTGCCGTCTAATCATGGGCCCAGCGTTGAGCCATTGCGAACTACGGGGCTCATCGCACGGCACCACATGAAACGATACAATTCGGTTGACACTGCCGCTGTTGGGCCGTTTGCACAGCCGGCTCACGCCGTCGTCCACATCGCTTGCCTTCAAGCCGATATTTCCAGGGAGGAGAACGCGTTAGCGTATCATCCGCTGGTGAGCATGGACGAGGTGTCCAATGGGGTCTACAAATGCACCACGCAATGACGATGTATGTACAAGTCCCACGCTTTGGCGACTTGATCCCAAGAACCCCGGCGACGAGGTACGCGTTGAGTCCGGACAGTGGTCCGAAGGGTCGTTGACTTCGAAGATCTTCCATGACGGCCACTGTCTCGAGCACCTGGAAACGCTTGTGCTTGCGTTCATATTGTAGCGGGGTTGCAGCTATGACTGTGGGGAGGTGTGCGAAGAGGAGGCAGACGACGTGTCGGTGTTCTGAAGATACACAACCGCCATCTTGACTGCTGGACTATTCCATACTGTAAACAAGTTAAATATATTCGTAACATTTTGGTGGAGGTGCTGGGTACTACGAAAGACGGAACTCCGCAGCGGACGTGTCCTGGACGGCCTCAATATGTCAACAGAAAGCAACTCTGCTGCTGCCGCTTCGACCGTGACTCCGGTACAACCGGTACAGCCGGTACAGCCGGTCGTATTGACTCAACCGCGCGATCCCGGTAACTTCTGCGGCACCGACCACGTTGACGTCGATGACTGGATTGCGAAGTACGAGCGGTTTTCAGCGGTCTACAGGTGGGACCCTACAATGATGCTCGCCAACGTTGACTTCTATCTCTGCGGAACAGCAGGCGCGTGGTTTCAGGCTCATGAAGCTGACTTAACAAGTTGGGATGCCTGTAAACAGAAGCTTCGCGACCTATTTGGTAAAGCCGTCGGACGCCAGCGGGCCGCTTCTAAAGAACTCTCCTGTCGGGCACAAACTTCCACCGAATCATACGTCTCCTACATCCTTGACGTCCTGGCCCTTTGCCGTCGTGTCGACGCCAACATGTCAGAGGGCGACAAAGTAAGCCATTTGCTCAAGGGAATTGCGGATGACGCTTTTAATTTACTTGTGTCTAAAGACTGCTCAACCGTGGACGACATCATCAAAGAGTGCCGCCGGTTCGAAGAGCTGAAGAGTCGCCGCATTGCCCAGCATTTCATGCGACTTCCGAACACGGCCGCTACATCATCCTGCGAGGACCTTCAGCCGCCATGCGGTCAACCGCCTACCAACGAGAGCGTAGTTCGCATCGTGCGCCGAGAAATCGAGGCGGCGTCGCCATCATCTTTCCTGACGCGGCCATCTGATGATCCTCGACCAACGATCTCGTTGATCCAGCAGGTTGTGAGGGAGGAGCTTGCAAATGTCGGCCTGCAGCCGGTATGTTCGTTGACAGAACCTCGTGTCAGTTCCATAGCGCCTCCTCGTGCACCGGAAATGTTTCGCCGCTATCGTGACCGTGCCCAGTGGAGAACGCAGGACGACAAGCCGATCTGCTTTCGTTGCCACGGTGTAGGACATATTTCCCGCTACTGTCGTTCTCGCACCTTTCCATCTCGCTCGTTTGCTGGCTATCGACGTGACGACAACCACCGACCCCTGCATTTTCCCGCTCGTGACGGTGCACCATACTATGAGGCTCCGACGACATCGGTCCGACGCTCCAGCCGTTCGCCGGCTCTCCGCTCGACCGTACTTCAGCAACTACATGATGTACCAACGGCCGGCCATCTTGGTGTTGCCAGAACGTACGACCGTGTCCGCCGACGCTTTTTCTGGCCCGGCCTTTACCGTTCCGTACATCGTTATGTCGCTTCTTGCGAGTCCTGCCAACGCCGGAAAAGGCCAGCTGTGCACCCCGCCGGGCTCCTTCAACCTATCGACGTACCTGCTGAGCCTTTTTTTCTTGTCGGCCTCGACCTTTTGGGACCTTTCCCACTTTCTAACAACGGTAACAGATGGGTCGCCGTCGCTACGGATTATTCGACCCGTTTTGCCATTACGAGACCTCTCCCGAGCAGCTGCGCTACAGACGTCGCCGAGTTTTTGATACAAGACGTCATCTTACATCACGGCGCTCCTCGTCAACTTATCACGGACCGAGGTCGTTACTTTTTATCCAAGGTAATCGAGGACCTACTTCGGTCTTGTGCAACCAAGCACAAGCTTACGACGGCCTATCATCCCCAAACGAACGGACTCACAGAACGTTTGAATCGCACGCTCACTGACATGCTCGCCATGTACGTCTCGACTGATCATCGCGACTGGGACGTTGCGCTACCCTTTGTCACTTTTGCGTACAACAGCTCGCGCCACGACACTGCTGGATATTCTCCCTTTTACCTTTTGTATGGAAGAGAACCGACCTTGCCGTTCGACACGCTCGTACCCACCCCTGCCCACCTGTCCACCGAATATGCTCGCCACGCTATTAGCACAGCCGAAAAGGCCCGTCAGATCGCCCATCGACGCCTTTCGGACTCGCAACTCCGCCAGAAACATACATACGACAGTTGCCACCGGAACGTTCGCTTCAATCCGGGTGACCTCGTTCTGCTGTGGTCTCCGTCTCGGCATGTTGGCCTGGCCGAAAAACTTCTGCCCAAGTACTCCGGCCCTTACCGTGTGCTACGCCAGGTGACTGAGGTCACCTATGACATCGCCCCTCTGGACCATACGGCGCCCTCTACGTCTTCCAACGTCGTCCACGTCGCTCGCCTGAAGCCGTACCTTTCGCCCACCACCTGCTAACAAGCGCCGAGTCGGCGCTTTCGCCGCCGGAGGTCTATGTAGCGGGGTTGCAGCTATGACTGTGGGGAGGTGTGCGAAGAGGAGGCAGACGACGTGTCGGTGTTCTGAAGATACACAACCGCCATCTTGACTGCTGGACTATTCCATACTGTAAACAAGTTAAATATATTCGTAACAATATGAAGACTGGCCTTGGCGCGATGAGAACCTTTCCAGCGGCTCCGCCTCACGTTCACATCGCCGAGCATAGAGAGGTGTTCGCGATTGCCCCGTCGGGCTTCCGCGTTACGCCACGACGACAGGCCGCCTCGCTCACTCGACCAGGTTTACCAAGCACGTTGCAGGTATGCCGGGCTCGATGCTTCCGTGCAGTGCTAATACCAGTGGGAAAGGTTTCCGGCCGACAGGTCAACCTCAACGCACACCTGCGCCTGTCATTTTGTTATTTTTCAATCTAAACTTCACAAGCCACGCCACGAAACCAACGAAACTGCAACGCTGGAACGCGACGCTGGCGAAGTGGGCGAAGCATGCACGCTGTGCGCGGCGCAAAACCGAAACCACCACGGCCGCACGCAGCGCCATGCCGTTTTTTCTTCTTTTTTATTTTAGTTTTGTGTTAAATCTGTACTTCCTTGAGTGGCATGGCTTAAATAGGTGCCGAGTACTGTTTATAGATGTTTAAGATAAATTTCATCGGTCGTTTCTATTAGCAGCATTATATCACTGTCGACCAATTGCGGCCCGTCTGCGTTTGTGATCTTGTACGTCACGAGCGCCTAGTGCGGGAAAGCCGAGGGGGCATCAGCACCCATACTTTGTTTTTTTTTGCTATTTTCTCGCTTACAAAAGCTCTGCTCGCCGTAAAAATGGTACCATTGTGATCGCAATAAGATAATCTGCCATCGAAGCTCTACTTCCGGTTTCTCTTTAGTGTCCCTTTGACGCCTGCCGAGATCGCAGAGCAGCGAGTCTCCGGAGCAGCGGAATGGTCGACGCGCCGAAGCGCAACGTAAACGTCGGCAAGTCGGCAAGCGGACCCCGAGCTAGGGAAGCCCAACGCAAACGGCAACGTCGGCGGGAAATTGCTACGGATGAAACACGGTCTCGACATGCCGAAACCGCCGAAACGCAACGGCAGCGTCGGCAAGCAAACTTCGCCGTACGCAACGCCGACGTCGAAGCCAAGTGTCAGCGCAGGGACAGAAGACGAGAGTCCAACGCCCGCGCAGAACGGCTCGCAAGACAAGTTCAACGCCCGGTTTCTTTTTTCTATCGAGCGGCCGCGTCTGCACTCTACCCGAATTGTGTGAGCTTTATAATATATCATGGATCTCGTCCACAGGCTGCTGTTGGAGCCAATTATTCGCGGATTCCTTAGTAGAGCTCTTTCGTTTCAGACCTGAAAGTGGCACAAGGTCTCTCTAGCTTCTTTTTAATATAGCCATCTAAACCGCGAACACACTTGTGTTCTTATAAATCACAAGACCTCTTTCCTAACCAAGCACGTAAGTTTTTGTGAATAATTTTCACAGATAAGCAAAGACTCGCTTGCGCAAGACTATTTTCCGTGAATATACGCAAGCCCTTTTCAGCCCAACTTCTGCATGCAACCAATCCTCCTTGGTTACAACCTAGGAAAAAAAATCACAGCATATGCACGGAGTGAATGATGATGAGTGGGCGAAGCTGCGGAGGTTCGTCGGTAAACCCTGAATCTTCCGTGAATTCTGCCCAGTACATCATCACCGACGTGAGATCGGGCGCGTTTATACTAAAGGTTCGATGAGTCATGACGACTTGCCGCTCAGTTTAATTTTACATGTACGCTGTGAATTTTCATTGTTTAGAAAACCATTGCTTTAGAAAACATCTGGCGTCTTTCGTTAAGCAGCTGGCGTCTTTTCGTTTTGCTTTAGAAACATCTGGCGTTCTTGCGTTTTGCTTTTACAAAACATCTGGCGTCTTTCGTTGGTTTATTTTATCAATCAACGGCGTTTTGAACAAAATTTTTATTGTTTAATCACGCACAGGAGAAATCTCACCAGGCACTACCTTGGAGGTAAATAATGGCTGCTAATGGGAATAAGAGACAGAAGAAGTCGGCTTTTAGCTAACGCTGCGAATTTTTTATTGTTCAGCAACGCACAGGAAAAATCTCCCACCGGCACCACCTTGGAGGTCAAAGCGTAAGACTGGTTACGCACTACGACTACGACTACGAGGGACGAACGGGTGCCGCCTTAAGGAGCTTCGCCCCTAAAAATCACAGCATATCCACGGAGTGAATGATGATGAGTGGGCGAAGCTGCGGAGGTTCATCGGTAAACCGTGAATCTTTAGTGAATTCTGCCCAGTACATCATCACCGACGTGAGATCGGGCGCGTTTATACTAAAGGTTAGATGAGTTATGACGACTTGCAGCTCACTTTAATTTTACATGTACGCTGTGAATTTTTATTGTTTAGAAAACCATTGCTTTAGAAAACATCTGGCGTCTTTCGTTAAGCAGCTGGCGTCTTTTCGTTTTGCTTTAGAAACATCTGGCGTTCTTTCGTTTTGCTTTTACAAAACGTCTGGCGTCTTTCGTTGGTTTATTTCATCAATCAACGGCGTTTTGAACAAAATTTTTATTGTTTAATCACGCACAGGAGAAATCTCACCAGACACTACCTTGGAGGTAAACAATGGCTGCTAATGGGAATGAGAGACAGAAGAAGTCGGCTTTTAGCTAACACTTACACTTCTACTCCTACTAACGTTTCCTACTGGAACATGCCAATGGCTGCTAATGGGGAATGAGAGACAGAAGAATTCGGCATTTAGTTAACGCGCACGCTGCGAATTTTTTATTGTTCAACAACGCACAGGAAAAATCTCCCACCGGCACCACCTTGGAGGTCAAGATCTGGTACTAGCGTTACGACTGGTTACGCACTACTACGACTACGAGGGACGAACGGGTGCCGCCTTAAGGAGCTTCGCCCCTAAAATCAGCGCAACATCTTATTCGGGAGTTGTCTAAGTGATACACAAGTTCAGAATTTTCAAGCCAACTTTGTTATGAGTTACGAATCTCGGTGGTGGTGGCGGCGGCGTTGTACGTCGGAAACCCGCCGCCGGCGAGTGTACAGAAATGCGGCCCTCGAATATGCGCTGGCCGCACGCGTAATTGAGCGCGCCGTTTTCCAATAACTGGGTCTCTCTCGGTCGTAGGCTTGTCGGTGATCAGCCGCTTCCGATAACGCAATTGAGGACACTTGTATTTTGCTACATATCTTTGTTGCTGTATATGAACACATCAATGTCGCTGTTGTGCTGCTACGCACGTGGATGTAGCAGAGGCGTAGGCAGAAATTTTTTCGGGGGGGGGGGGGGGGGGCACGCGCCTGGTCTGACCTGGGGTCCGGGCAGGTAAGTGTGCTCGAGTGTCATTTCGTGCTCTGTATACCATGTCAGAAAAAAATTTTGGGGGGTAGCTGGCCACGATCCCGGTGTGCCCCCTCCCCCCCCCCCCGTCCCCTGCCTACGCCACTGGGAGGTAGGTCAAATGCCCGGCATGGGGGAAGGAAAGAGTTCAGAGGGAGCATTGCGCAATACGAAAGAAAGAAAAGAAAGAAAGAAAGAAAGAAAGAAAGAAAGAAAGAAAGAAAGAAAGAAAGAAAGAAAGAAAGAAAGAAAGAAAGAAAGAAAGAAAGAAAAGTAATAAGCCAGGCAAGCACACGCCAAGCTCCTTGCCCCCATTCTCCCGGTAAGGGCACGGCTCCTGAATTTATTTTAGGTTGTACCCTTCCCTAGAACCTTGTTGACTTGCGGCGTTGGCGCGCCGCCTTTCAGGTTCTTTCTAACGTTAGCCACCGTCTATAATGCCCCTTCTGGAGCTGCATCCCGTTATCACCGTAACGGACCTTTGGAATCGACTTTTCACAATGACAGAATTTTCCTGACGTGTGCAGTGCTCCATGACGGCTTTAAAGTTTGTTCTGTAGAGTGTTTTTATTCCACCAACACGAAATATTTCCACAACGACTTCTTAGGAAGTTTCCTCTTTGCACATTTGCTTTGTATACCACCGCTGATCTATCTATCTATCTATCTATCTATCTATCTATCTATCTATCTATCTATCTATCTATCTATCTATCTATCTATCTATCTATCTATCTATCTATCTATCTATCTATCTATCTATCAATCTATCTATCTATCTATCTATCTATCTATCTATCTATCTATCTATCTATCTATCTATCTATCTATCTATCTATCTATCTATGGTGTGCATGTTGTATTTTATAAAGCAGAGTCATGGTACCGTATGTATCATTTTCTTGCATTGAAATAGGAGCGCATAGCGAGTATTCAGGAAACATTGGCCAATGATAGTACTATGCTGGTAAATACAGTGTACTTCACACAATCTAAACAGTCCTTTCAAAAATTTTTTTATCCATCATTCGCATGCTGGATGGACCCCCATATTTGCAGCTCCCGTAGGATTTAGCGTGAGTGTTTTCTCTATTAACTTCTTTAGAAAACTGCGGACATATGAAACACTGTGACAGTGTAACGGGCGCGTGATTACAACACTGTTACTCCTCCGCTTGACGGATTTTATTTTGTTTAATTTCTTTTTTCTATCTCTCTCTCGCGCGCCGCTCACGGTGATCCAGTTTCTCACCCGCCGGCGGCGTTGTTCCGAGATACACTCCAGTTTTTTTTCCCCTCACATTCGTCCAGCCGGGCAGCCGTGATCGTATAGTGGTTAGTACCTTGCGTTGTGGCCGCAATAACCCAGGTTCGAATCCTGGTCACGGCAATTTTTTTTTAGTATCATTTCCTTTTTTTTTTTTTCAAAGAAAAAAAAAAAACGCTCTGCATTGCGCAGAAGACGACGGCCGGGTGACTGGCTCTCGTTTGCAGTTCTCACACACGCGCGTAAAATCTGCGGCTGATTCGAACCACCGCAATTCCCATAATGTTGCACTCACGTTACCTATTGTAGCCTGCATCGTGTGTCTCTTTCACAGCTGGGTCCAATTTCATCTCTCATTGATAGCTTTCATAATGGTGATCACCCGCTTCGTTTTTCCGGGCAGCCGTGATCGTATAGTGGTTAGTACCTTGCGTTGTGGCCGCAATAACCCAGGTTCGAATCCTGGTCACGGCATGTTTTGTTTTTTGTTTTCTTTTTCTTTAGTGTCGCTTATTTATATCCGTCTAAAACACACTATATCACACGAAGCAACATTGACGGGTAGCAGTTTCTTGTTTGAAGTTCTCAAACGGTCGTTCGCAACTTGCTACTTTTTCAAACAGCCAAGATTCACATAATTTTACTTTTACGTACTTATTCCACTCTGTGCACCTCCCATGTCGCTCCTCACGTTAGTTCCGATTGACAGCATCCGGACATTGATTACAGGATTAGACACTTTCGTTCTTCCGGGCAGCCGTGGTCGTATATAGTGGTTAGTACCTTGCGTTGTGGCCGAAATAACCTTCGAATCTGGTGACAATAAATTTTTATTTATTTTTTATTTTTTTCTTTACGCACGAGCAACCTTATTCGTCGAGCACGTGTGCTGGAATAATCTGTTAAATGCAGTAGATAATGGCTGTTTGAACATATTAATTTGTTTCATTATCTGACATCAGTGTGGAAACGTGAGTTCCTACGGCTATCGCTCATATTCATGAGATTATGCCTCGGTTTTTTTGGCCCGCGTCAGCCAGTTGGCGCGCGTGACGGTGCAAGTTGTAGCGAGCGCGGGCCAAGAAACCATCGTCAACTTATCGGCCTACCGCAGCAACGGAGCCGCCGAGTCGCGGCCGGCCGCAGCTGATTTCGTTCACTCAAACCATGGTTGAGGGCAGCATTCTCGCGGCGGGCGAATGCGCTAGTCACGGGGTTCTTTTTGTATTTCGCGGGCTTTCTTTGCAGCTTGGAAAAAATGGTATCCGCCTCGTGCGCTGCTGCTTTGAAACGGACAGGTGGCGCCATCTACGGCAAACGTGGCAAAACACAGATGTGCCGGTGGCGCCGGCTCACGGTTCACCACTGCAAACTAGGTTAATCACCATGGCGGACCGCAGTGATAAACGGTCGAAAAAGGCCACTTCTGTGTATTGTTGTGTTGGAGAGTGCCACAACAGCTATAAAAACACCGCAGGAAAGCTGCCAAAGGTGATATTCTACCGATTCCCCTGGAGGAAGTACGAAAATGACAGAAGAGGACAGTGGATCAGGGATGTGCAAAGAACAAGGTAAGCGGCCGTTCTCTTTGTTGCTCTCTGGTAGATTATTTTTATACGATATATTTCGTAATGTGATCAAATGTATTCCTTTCTTTTAGGCCGGAGAGGCAGCTGTGGCAGCCTGTGCGGGGCTGCCACAAACAAAAAGAGCTCCGCTGCGATGCACCCTTCTTATCTGCCAACGATGTTTCCGTCGTGCGGCGGAAGAAGCAACGGCGTTTAACCGCGAAAATAAACGAATTAAGGCTCGCGATCCTGCATTTAGAGAGCACTGAAACACAACCACAAAAACGCCCAACCTATTGACAATGCACGACCACAGCAAGGGTCCCACCAGCGCAACGCTGCGCTCGCAGCTCGTCGGCTCGTCTGAGCGCTCCGCGAACAGCCCTGCGCGCTGCTACGCTAACGAAAAAACAATATGAAAAAGCAGAGAAAGGTTAACTAGCGACATTGCTGAGCGGTGGAAGCAAGAAGAGGTGTTGCATCGTCGGTGTGGCGTATTGTCGAGAGATGGCGCCAGTTTGTTTTTGCGCAACGAAATTGCAAACTTCATTCAAAATGCATGGGATCCTATGGGGGGTTGGGAGAGGGTACACCCGCCTTAGCCGAGCGGTGGCGCCACCATACCGATGCACGAGGCGGATACGTGAGACTTTCTTTATCGCAAATAATGAAATTGGGGCTTCTGAAGGCGCTCTCGAACTTTGCAAGCCGCATTTATTGCCTACAGTCAATATTTAGCAATTTAATTAAATAATCCTAATTAACAAATGAGTTAATTACCAAACAAAAATTTGTCTGCAGTGCGCAAGGTGACTGTCAGTAATTTGCAAGTTATTTCACTCGCGTGCCTCTACTATTGTATTTTTAAACCCTTGGCTAAAGATAGCTGGGACACACGGTATATATCAACAGTACTGAAAGTTGGGCCAGTTGGTACTCATTCATGACTTCTTTTGCGCAAAACGTACACGGACACAAGGAAAAAAAGAGGCAGACTACACTCTATATATAGCAAGCTTCATAAACTGTGATGTGCGAGTTGTTTCATTTCGAAAGCCCTATTTCACGCCTGCCAGTGCAGTTGCGAGGTACCCACTACGCACACGGTCTCTTATACATTCGGATAAGTACGACTCGATGATGAAAGCCATCTTCTTCTTTTTTTCTTCTATTTCGCTATTGCTGCAGTCAGCGGCACAGCTAGCAGGATGGTGGTGGAATCTACCTACCTACCTACCTACCTACCTACCTACCTACCTACCTACCTTACCTACCTTACCTACCTACCTACCTACCTACCTACCTACCTACCTACCTACCTACCTACCTACCAGTGGCGTAGCCAGGAATTTTGTTCGGGGGGGGCTCACGTTGCAGCGCGACCTCCTCATTGAATTTTTAGAGCGACTAAGTATATGAATAAAATTTATTTATTTATTTATTTATTTATTTATTTATTTATTTATTTATTATATCCTCAAAGGTCCCATATGGGACTTTACATGAGTGGTGGGCGTCAAAAAATGGCGGTATCGATGAAGGTGTATGTTAGGATGTGGTTGAGTCTGCTTCCTGGATGGCATTTTTGAAGCGCGCAAAATCGCGGATGACTGCTGTTTCGTTCGGAAGGTCATTCCAGTCTCGGGTGGTGCGCAAAAAGAAGGGCTGCTGAAATGAGGTGGTGTGGGCACATGGCGGAATCACAGCATTTGGATGACTTGTGCGATGACCTCGATGGACCGGCTGGATGAGGTGGTTGTCACGCGGGGTTGAATAAAAGAATCTGTGAAAAAGGCAGAGACGTGCAATACGACGACGAAGAGCGAGGGTAGAAAGATTTAACTGGGATTTGAGGGCGGAGACGCTCGAGTAGCGGGAATAATCTGAAACAATGAATCTGGTTGCTCGGTTCTGTACTGACTCAAGTATTTCGATATGATTAGTTTGGTGGGGGTCAAAGACAGCAGCTGCATACTCAAGTTTTGGTCTGACAATGGTGTTATAAGCGAGTAGTTTAACGGAAGGTGGTGTCATGGAAATGTTACGGCGTGTGTACCCGAGAGCGCTGTTATCGGAGTGAATTATGTGATTTATATGGTCGCCCCAAGATAGGTTACTCGAAAGATGGACACGCAGGTATTTAATCGAGTCAGTAGCAGCTATATGACAGTTGTTCATTGTGTAAGTAGCCGGCGTGTGGTTTCGGCGACGATGGAAAGAAATTAGTAATGTTTTTTTCGCATTAAGGGACATCAACCAGGTGGTACACCACTGCTGAATGCGTGAGAGGTCATGCTGTAGAGAGGAGACATCGGTGGGGTTATTTATAGGGCGGTGAGGACACAATCATCAGCAAAAAGACGGATGTTAGATTCAACGGAAAGCGGAATATCGTTAATGTATATTAGGAATAAAAGAGGCCCTAGGACGATACCCTGGGGCACGCTGGACAAGACATGCGAGAGGTCGGAGGAGTGATCATTAACATGCACGAATTGTTTACGGTTTGTTAGGAATGCTTTAATCCAGTTAAAAACATGCCGATGAAGGTTTAGACGCGAGGTTTTTAGAAGGAGACGTGAGTGGGGTACCTTATCGAAGGCTTTTTCAAAATCTAAGAACAGTGTGTCAATTGGGATGTTACGGTCCATATGAAGGTGAATGTCGTGCAGGAATAATGTTAGTTGGGTCTCGCATGAGTGATCTTTACGAAAGCCATGTTGGTTTGGGTGAAAGAAGTTTACGGATGATAAAAATGTAGCAACATGAGAAAAGATGACGTGTTCCATGATCTTTGAACAAACACTAGTGAGCGAGATTGGTCGGTAGTAACCTGCAAATGAGCGGTCACCTTTCTTGAAGAACGGAAAGACCTTCCCAACTCTCCAGTCTAATGGGACTTCACCTGTGTCGGGTGACTGCTGAAAAATGATTGACAATATGGAACTACATACATGTTTAGTATTTTTCAGAATTTTGGCGTTTATGCCATCTATACCGCATGACGAAGAGTTCTTTAATTGGTTAATAACTTTTACAATTCCCTCTGAATGAATGTAATCTTTGGCATTGGTGGAAAAGCAAAATGCGGAAAATCAGGAAGTTCGTTGTTAGGTTCGTTAGTAAAGACTGAACAAAATGCAGAGTTGACGGATGGAACGTCGCAGTCGGCAACGGGGGATCCAGTAGTGTCACAAAGAGAGACTGTGGTTTTGTCGTCCGGTTTCATAATTTTCCAAAAGCGGCGTGGGTATGTACATGTATTACCATGTACATACATTGTCACTGGTATTACCATTAATATGTATTACCAGTGACAATTTGTATTAGATGCTGCAAATCACTTCTTGAATGCTGCCCTCTGTTAAGAACGAGTAAGAAATGTGTTTTTTCGTAAAAATATTATGTTGGCATGCCCGCAAAATCTTTCCAGGAATAACTGTCTTCAATCTTTTCAATATTTGTGTTTGTGTGTGTGTGTAACAGGTACGGCAAATATCACGTAAACTTCGGAACTGCATCAGCTTTGAACTGAAGAGGTGCCTGATAACAAAAAATGAAGTCCACGAAATAACCAGGATTTTAATGCGGATTGTTTATGCAAAATGTTCATCTTTTTGCACAAATGATGCGGCCAGGGAAAAGTAAGAATGGGAAAGTACACCTCGATACGGGCAAAATATAAGTCACCGGAAACAGTGCGCAGTATGCTTACGCAAAACTTCACAAATGTACATTTAAATATGCAATCAATAAACGGAACTAAGCAATGATCACTAAACATAATGATCACTATACATAACTGATACATAGCAATGATCACTATACATAACTGATATGTCCTTGGGCCAAGCTGCTGTCTCGGACGCACCATGTAAACAGAACTATAAAGGAAGAGCGCAGAAATAACGAAAGAAACTACTTCAAAACTGTTTTAAAAGTGCGAACCACTATTGTGCACTCAATTTAAAGGAAGGTTGCCGCTTCTAGTTCAAAAAGCAATGAAGAACAAAAACGACAAATGAAAGTAACAAACAATGCTGTTAGTACGGCTTCCCAATAGTTGAATTTGTTTGGTAACGCCGCGTATGCCAACCTCTCAGTGAACAAGGTGAAGCTGTCGATTGGCTGGTAATGTCCACCTGATGCCCGTATTCTTATGTTTATATTAGGTCACAGTGTTAACTGCTAAAAGGTACAAAATCTTCACGGCTTTAAAAGGTGGTGAACAATAATATTGCGTCAGAATTACGGGCTCATTGACCTGAACTCTGGAACAGTAGTGTCTTTTCCTTTCGTTTGCGCTCATTTTTGTCCTGCTCGGTATCAAAGGACAACGTGACCCGGCGAGGAAGCTTAGCGAAGCGGTCAATGACTTCCGACACGCTGATGTCGACATTTCTGTGGGCGTACAGAAGTGCCTGGCCAACCATGCGTTCCTCAGACATCGTGGAGCGTAAGTAGTTCTTAAGTAACATCATGCTTGAAAACCTTCCCTCTGCGCTGGCAGTGGTCACTGGAAGGGTGACTAGAATCCGGAGTAGCTTGTACACATTCGCACAGAACCTGCTGTCGCAATGAGAGAGGGCATCGGTTCCTGTACCGGGGCTCTGGCTTCGCTGCTTTGTTCGCCCACTTTGTCCACCATAGTCGCAGTTCTCCAAAACCAGCCCTCGTTTCGACGTCATGCGCAAAAATGGTCAAGAGATTTTCTGCTCCTTTCTCCCGATCATCTTGCATTGGTGGTATTGCGGATGATACAATTAATGAAAAGTCCTTTAGAAGTGTCCTGTGCTGTTCGAACCGTTGGTTTAACTGGGCTAGTACGTGGTTCATGAACGGAATGAACAGGGTTCTGCGAAAATATTCTTCCGCACTTTCGAATGCATTGCTCCCAAGGTTTTGCTTCCGGACACCGGCTCGACGGCTGGTGATCTCCACATTCAGTTTTTCTGCCAATGCCTGCATTTGTGCAAATATTTTTGAGAAAGAAACATTCGTGTTCTTGCGGTCACTTTCAATTGTCTGCTGTATCACTTCTATGTCGTCAATGGCAGCGCTCATGTCGATACTCCTCGTCTGCAGCTTCTTTGACAGTGGCAAAGTCAGTGCTAACACGTGTTCCGTCACACGCAGGCTTACAAGGAACGCTGGTGAAAAGAGTGCCAACATTAGACTGTTTGCCTGCATTCGACTTTCGCCATTTCCGTTAAACTTAATCTCCTCTAGTGCTGCGATGAACGGCTCAAAGAGGCTCACAAATGAAAGCACTGCATCGTGCTTCTTGGCCCAGCGCGTTTCGCATAGTCCCAAAAGGCGCTGCCTTGTAGACTCAGGACAGCTCAAACATCACTTTTCGCAAAACGTGTGAGCGGCTAGAAGATTTACGGAAAAAGGCTGACGTCGCCTTCAGAGTCCCAAAACAGTTTCGAATGTCTGTGATGGAGCATGCTGCACACACAACTAGATAAAGGGAGTGACACGCGCAGTAAGTACATAGAGTGCGGCTGGATATTTCTCACGGACAGCAGCTTGAACACCATTCGTTTTGTCGGCCATCGAACTTGCACCACCGTAGCCTTGACCACGGAGATGCTGCATGTTAATTCCCATTTCTATAAGGAGCCTTATGATGGTGTCGGCCAGGGCTCGGCCATTTGGTCGTGAATTGGCACAAAGCCTAAGAACACTTCTTCGATTCCGTTCGCATCCTTATTAAGGTACCTTGCACAAACAGTAAGCTGCTCGATACCCGCAACATCCGCCGTTTCATCAGCAAGTACGGAGAAGCAGCCTGCAGCGTTTACTTTTGCGACTAGGCTTTCCTTGATGATTGCAGCAGAGATTTCTATAATGTGATTTTGTACATATAAACTAAAATATGAGGCCTTATTTGGGCAATTTTCCAAATGCTGTTTTAGATCTGTGTCGCCACAATCCGCGCGCATGCGAAGCAGCTCTTTGAAGTTGCCTGTATTTGTAGAGGAGGCTGTGCTTGAATCTATGGGACCACTGTCTCTATGTCCACGGAGAGCCACACCTTGCCACCCGCAAAAGAGAACTGTCTCAACAATAGGCTGTAACTTCCTTCGGATCTCTCTTATTTGAATTTGCCTGCCATGGTCCAGCTGATCAACAACACTGGGCACACATCCTGAGAAGGTTTGAAGAAAACTATCGGCTACCAGATGAGCGTCAGTGTGATATTTAGTGACTTCATGTGCACCGAAGACTTCGAGGGCGTGCTTCCACTTTTGAAATGGATTGGATACGAGGGCCTTAGTGCGCGCATGTTGGCCCTTGCCAATCTCACTTCTGCTAAAAAGGACACACACTCGGCAAAACGCACCCTCTTGAAGCGCTGAGAAGCTAAGCCATCGGTACCTGTCCAGCCAAGCCACGTAAACATTCGTTTCTGCTTAAAATCGTTCATAAACTTAAACATATAGCATGGCGGAGGAATCCAAGGAGAAGCTAGCAGTTGATGTTTTGTGTCATCATCCACTTTTGAGCCATCTGTGTAGAGCCCGATATCAAACTTGCTTCTGCTAACATTTTGAGGGTCATAAAAAGATAAATAATTAAATAAATGATAATCAGGCTGAAGCCCAATAAATCCCACCACCCGGGTGACGCCGCTGGTTGTTGGTGTATGAGAGCACGAAAAATTTCGGGGGGGGCTGAAGCCCCATAAGCCCCCCCCCTGGCTACGCCCCTGCTACCTACCTACCTACCCACCCCTACCTACCTACCTACCTACCTACCTACCTACCTACCTACCTGAATGGACAATGAATCGGACAACTTCATGGTCGCAGGAAGAAGAGAAGGCGATCAAGTCCGACGGGCCGCCAGCCGACCTGCCCACATTGCCGGTATTGCCGCCTGAGGAGCTCTTAGCAGCTCTAGGAGTCTAAGGCATGGACCAAGGACTTTCAGGTACGTCCTACGGGTCACTCTGTTCCGCTTCGTTGTTTATCAGTACCGAGCAACCTTGGTATGCCAAGTCCAGTTCCAATGCTTCCATAGTGAGCTGCAAAGGAATACATCGATGAAGTCAAAGGAGCTGAGGGCAAGTTCCATAGACTTATGTGTATCGTTACTGGCGGTATGTTAGCGTACAGCGGCATCGTGTAGTTTAAGCATTATACTATTTTTACACGATCCAGCATAATAACAAGATTGATAACATGATTGATTGTAATACATTTTTTATGTATGTCGCTTGTTTTCACGCCCAACATCTCGTAGGAGCAATCACTTGTCACAGCTGACAAATGTCATGAGCTGGCACGTT
Organism: Rhipicephalus sanguineus; assembly: GCF_013339695.2. Classification (NCBI taxonomy): domain Eukaryota; kingdom Metazoa; phylum Arthropoda; class Arachnida; order Ixodida; family Ixodidae; genus Rhipicephalus; species Rhipicephalus sanguineus. Next base: position 61,425,163 of record NC_051179.1, read on the forward strand.
TGGATTTCGTCTGGTATATGCATTCCTGAAAAATTAGAATAATTTTTTTAATCGATTCAGGGAGATTCTGACTCCCCTACGAGGCCCCGGCTACTCGTTCGCTCTGCGTTCAAAATAACGAGGAGCACTTCGGAATGAACACCACATTAAGGCACTCAAGAGTTCTGTCGAGTAGTTCCTTCGAGTATAGTGGCACAATGCAAAATTCTCAAGTCAGAACAACCAAGTTCGAGACAGTCAAGGAAAAAGAAAACACCCCAAAATACATGTCAAGTCATAGCAATATGCTGTGCACTACAGTGTAGTCAGAAACCTTAGTGTCGGGTCGAATATAAAGAGTGCTATATTAGTTGACAGCATACACACGCAAATACCTGTTAATTTCTTTGCCTTTCTACGGCCCTTATGTGTAGCGGTTCTTATGTACGCACAAAGAAATATGCGTCTATACAAAATGCATGACCCACAGCCTTAAGCCTTTCTGAGTGTTCTCACAGGGAAAAAAATAATAAATCATCGCGGACTTCGCCGTGTTTGAGTGCACCTGTGGTCTCGTTGAATACCTCACGTACAAGAAGAGCTCATATATTAGGAATCTGTTTGAATGTAACGATATGCAGAGTCGCAGCTTAGCCATTTCACCAGCAGCGTGGGGCTGGGAAGGCTGGGAGCTAGTGGCGTGCAGGCCGATATAACTGTGTATTAAGGGAGGCGCATGAAATGAATCGCTGTTGTGACAAAATTTATATCTGAAGTTTATTTACGCGGGGTGCATTCTTGCAGGGCATTGCATGTCTAGACTGCATTCAACCATGGATTATGGATGTTAATGGATTCGTGCGGGAAGAAAAGGTGGCGAGGTGAAGGGGAGTCGTGA